>NC_064641.1:350304645-350607675 GCF_023864345.2 Schistocerca serialis cubense | reverse complement strand
TTCGTGGAAAGAAGGATTGTCGGTATGCCTCTGTGTGGGCTCTAATCTCTCTGATTTTATCCTCATGGTCTCTTCGCGAGATATACGTAGGAGGGAGCAATATACTGCTTGACTCTTCGGTGAAGGTATGTTCTCGAAACTTTGACAAAAGCCCGTACCGAGCTACTGATTATTACCTCCAACGACGTGTGGTACAAACAAGGCATTAACGTTTTCTTCCCCTGGGCAGCAGATCAGGCAGTGAAGTGTGCACGCAAAAGCGATGGTCTGTACTGACAGACATAGTCCATTTTGCAGCATAGTTACGCCATGCAGAAAACACGAGGTACTGACGTGTATGCAAGAATACTGTTAGATTCAGAGAAAAAACAATTAACACGGTGATATGAGTATACATTAAGGTACCAATGATCACAATAACTGTGTCTACACATGAAACACACTGAATATATGAAAGTTGGTATTTGGTGCGTGGTCCAGCCTGGAGATGCCACAGCTCGCTTAAAACGTATAAAATGGTATGCACACCTGGAAAGGATGGATGACAGCTTATGGCCAAAGAAAGTGTGACAGTGAACTCCAGCAAAGAGAAGAATGCGTGGAAAACCAGAGAGGAGCTGGAGAGGTCCATGACTCGGTGGATGCCAGAGGACTATACGGAGATTGGCGTGATCGCATGATCGCAAGAAGTTAAAACTTGGAGTGAGAAGGGGCGCCATCTGAAGAATATTCGCAAGATAATATGATACAGGGTGTCTCTTTTATCTTCATCACCCCAAATGAATTTTGTGCCGAAGCAAATTATAAATGTGTCAAAATTATGCCTCACTATCAGGGGGCCGTGAACCAGCACGCTTGCCTATCTTGTAAGTATATTCATTACGAAGATATGAAAAGTAGCGCGTCTGTTTTGAACAGATTCTGTATTTTTTTATAATATAATTCACTTCCTCTCCTCTAGACCTGTCAGAAACGTATCACAGTGTAGCATCGTAAACGAGCTGTATATTCACGAATCTATAATCTTTGATGTGGTTGGGCTGATTTATGACATTTCGAATGGCATTAGAGGCCTAGGGACAGAAGTCATAGTAGGGGGGGGGGGGGGGGGTGACATCTGAAGAATAACCGTGAAATACTAAGAGCAGTTTCAACTAAACTTGAAAGACACCAATTGAGCTGGATATGCCTTCTGGCAGCCACAATGATCTGCATCGATTGGATCTCAGATGTGGTAAGCAAAACCGTCGCGCGGCAGAGTAAAGGGTTGACAAACGTGGCTCTGACAAATGAGTGCCGGCCGCAGTGGTCTAGCGGTTCTAGGTGCTCAGTCCGGAACCGCGCGACAGCTGCGGTCACAGGTTCGAATCCTGCCTCGGGCGTGGATGTGTGTGATGTCCTTAGGTTAGTTAGGTTTAAGTAGTTCTAAGTTCTAGGGAACTGATGACCACAGATGTTAAGTCCCATAGTGCTCAGAGCCATTTGAACCATTTGAACAAATGAGTCCGAGATCTTGGTTCTTTCATAAATCATTAATAATCTCAATAACAGTTGCATCATCTCTCTGATGAAGTAAAATATCAGTCCAGTATGACCGATTTATAACAAAATCTCTGTGACAAACACATAACGCGAATTTTCAGACAAAATGAAATCATGAGGAAATAATATACATACCAAAAACAACTAATCTTGATAGATAATGAACAATATAAACTAATAACTGATTCACTTGATAATGGCTGCAGGAATAAGGAAGACAGGAATAATCATCATCTTACACATGACTGGTTAAAAGTGTGCATGCAGACTGAAGCAATGAATGAAACTTTGCACCAAGATCAGCATTCGAACATGAATATCCCGCTCACTAGGCAGAGAGCTAACCACTACGCCACCCTGGCGCAGTGGCTTTGCACATCTCCGTTGACTATCCCAGCACGTCTCCCTTGACTATCCCAGCACGTCTCCCTTGACTATCCCAGCACATCTCCCTTGACTATCCCAGCACGTCTCCCTTGACTATCCCAGCACGTCTCCCTTGACTATCCCAGCACGTCTCCCTTGACTATCCCAGCACGTCTCCCTCCTCAATCTCCATTCCCATTCATGCCTCAGCCCATTTGGCATTCCACCTAAACTCGAACAGAATTGCAGACGCTCTCCAGCTTCATTTGAATAGCACCTCAGCATCGAAAGAAACTGGGAGCCCTGCCTGAAACCCAGGTGTAGTCGGTTTAATTGAATGAAACTATGAGCTTCCAGAGACCTTTTCAATTTTCAAACGTCTATGAGGAATATATGCAGACTGAAGCGACGAATGAATGGGAGATGTCACTGTGCCAGAGTGGCTTGTTGATTAGCGCATCTGCCCGCCTTGGTACAAATTTTCATTCGTCCCTTCACTCTGGATATATACACCAAGATACCTGACACTTGAGAGGGTCGCTGGAACCATATAGTTTCATTTGACAAAAAGAAACAATCGCGGTGTCCCCACAGTGATTGCTCCGACTTTGCCACAAGACATACGACGTCACTAGCACACAGACTGAGCCGTTACTGCACCCTGGAAGCCTAATCTAGAACAAAAAGATTCCGCAATCTAACTATTCAATATTAGCACCTATCAAACAACTGATTTGTTCCCAATAGCCTGTGCTGCAGATTCTCAACGAGATTTGAGCTGCAGGATGGGGTAGCAAGAAGGACACCCGACAGATTGGTCACTGAACACTGCATGTCCTCGTACAGCTGTCTAACCAAAGCCCCTCATTATTTACGGAGCTGAATCTAAGTCCCTATCCCAGAGCTGATTCCTCTCTGCTTTCCCTGAAGTTGACATAAAATTATGTTCCGCCAATGTCCAGGTGCAATTAAATTCTGGCAAAGAAAATGTTTGTAACTAAACTACTAAACATTTCTTCTAGGAAAAAAAAATTGTCAGCCAGCCAATGACTCGCGTTTTTACAAGCACAATTACATTCTGGCCAAAGAAAATGTACGTAACTAAACTAATAAACATTCCTCCTAGGAAAAAGTTTGTCAGCCACCCACAGACTCGCGTTTTTTTAAGCATTTTTCCTAAAGTTAAACTAAGAGTCCCACTGTTCGTAGATGTAATAATTTCAGCTAATCCGCAGTTCTCCCTCGTCAGAAACTGGCTTCCTGTCTTCCACTCTCTGATAATTTTAGAGCAATCAATAGAGCTCCTTCCCGCGTTTTTTCCGTTACGAGAGGCCTTTCTATAGACCACAGATCAGAATAGCTTTGGCTTTGTAAAAATGTTTTTTTTATACAGTCCAGACTGACGCGTTTCATCATCTCCGAAACCAGTGAAAAAATTGCACAGAGCTGCACTAAGATAGATTAGTGTGACAACGATAACAATTTTTTTAATTAAAAATGTCTTTCAGACTACGATGGAGAAAAGATTAGGTAAGCTGCGAATCAGTTCTTTGCCGAAACAACATTTTGACTTATGGACGCTTCACTCACTGAACTAAGGATTAATCATACTAACTGGCGGTGCAAATTGCGCGTAAAACTGAAAATAAACGTATTGACCATGATTCATGCGCTCTAAAGAAGTAACTATGTATCAAGAAAATTAACAGAAAATTAACCTACTTCGAGTGAGACATGAGTTCTCACATGGACATGTGATTTTTTCACCCGTGTGCAAACTCTATGGACTGACCTATGAGAGGATACGGAACAAAAGAGATTTAGCGAACTTATTTCCGGAAAGGCAAGGTTGCCATGTCAGGGACCATCTATTCAATCATACTTTGTTACAGAGACTACACCATGCAGCCACAGTTACAGTATGCATGGTTTCCTGCTAGAGGGTGGTACTGTTGTTCATACGTCATGCCCTAGCGCTCTCTCCTGCCATAGCAATTGGTAATGTTGTGCCCGATTCACTTGTCGTGCTGACTCACTTCATAGTGGATGTGATACAGCGTTGTACGGAATGGTTCCGTAATCTAATCGAGAGCCTGCCGACATGGTGCTTACTTACGGAAAGATAAATGGCAACGAGCGGCAGACAGCAAGGTTTTATCAGGAGACCTACAGCAACCACAGTATTCAATGTCTGCAACAGCGTTTCGCCGTTTGTCTTAGACAGGGTCGTTTCAGGAAGCAGGAAATCATGAAGGACGTATCCAAAATGATCGGACACCAGGTCTGGAGGAAAGTGCGATTAACACTGTGGAAGGTGACCGCCGTGTCAGTACCAGGCAGCTGGCCGGGCAGTACAGAGTAAGCCAGTGAAACATTCTCCACGACAACTATTACTACTCTTGTCACTTACAGCTGGTGCAGGGCTTCTAGCGACAAACTCTCCACATCGGGAGCAGTTGTCAGTGGTTTCTTCACCAGGCAATCACGATTCCGAGATTTGTGCAATTCATCCCATTCACAGAAGAGGCCACCATCACGCGGATTACACTCACCTGTGGGATAGTACGCAGGACCCACATGTTACGGTGACAGCGAATCACCAGCACTGGTGCAGCCGGTACGTGAGGGCCGGGATAATTGGCGACCGTATTTGAGAACCAGTCTTCCTTCCACGTCGCCTAGCAGGAAGTAACTCTCGGCGTTTCTTGCGGATGACTTTGCTTCCCCTGCTGGAAGAAGTGCCATTGATGAATCGAGCGGCTATGTGGCTGCCACATGATGGTGCTCCAGCCCACTTTACCGTTAACGTCCGGACGCATCTCAATCGTGTTTTCGCTGGTCTGTGGGCTGCTTGTTCACTGTATCTCTAACATCGCAATTTCTGGTTATGTATCTTACCTCTACAGTATCGTGTATGAAAAGCCCATTCTAGATTTGGAAACACTTGAGCAGCGTATTCATGCTGCCTTTGACACTGTTCGGATGCAGCCTGGCCGACGTGAACGTATGAGACAGAACACGCTACGACGCGTACACGCATGTAATGAGGCACATACAAACCATATTCAACACGTACTGTAACTGTGGCTGCGTGGTGCGGCACGTATTAGACCACAATCTCTGTAAGAATGCATGATTGAATGAATGGGCTCCAGCATGGAAACCATCCATTTCCGTACATAAGACCTCTTTTGTTCCCTATCACCGATCGATTGAATCTGGTGCAAAAATCACCATGTACAAAAGATTTTGACTAAGGTGTCAGACAATACGTCTCTCTTTCTTAAGCATTTAAAATCGTTTCTCGTTGTGCTTCATGGGTATGTAAAAAAATGTGTTGAAGTTAATTCTCCTATTATGACAATAAAGAAATGTGAAGTGTTAAACGACTGCACTTTAAACCTATGTAGATTACAACTTAATAGTAAAATAAACAGAAAAAATTTTAATAAAGTGAACATATTCATATTGTCTTTCCTCTTGTCACTAGCTACACGTTTCCACAAGAGTCTTACTGATGCCGGCCATGTTGGCCAAGCGGTTCTAGGCGCTACAGTCTGGAACCGCGCGACCGCTGCGGTCGCAGGTTCGAATCCTGCCTCGAGCATGGATGTGTGTGATGTCCTTAGGTTAGTTAGTTTTAAGTAGTTCTAAGTTCTAGGGGACTGATGACCTCAGAAGTCAAGTCCCATAGTGCTCAGAGCCATTTGAACCATTTCTTACTGAAAATAACAAATAACCAATACAAAAAGTGACTCGGACGTTAGTCCTAACTTTCCTCAAAACTCATTGTCACTCTGAATACATCACACTTTAATGTAAACAGACACTGGCAAAAGAAATAGGAGCGGATAATGCAGTTCACTTTGTCAAAAGTGGCTAGCACCATGGTTTTGGGAAATTAGTGGGCTACCACACTCAACTGCCTCCTTATAGTTGGTCAGGATCTCGTAGCTTCCCAAAAAAGAGAAAAAGGGCTAACGGTGAGGCACGGCTCCACCAGATGCGGTAGACCATCCAAAATTTGTGCAACGGGTAAGGAACTGCTTCTCCAACCGATTGGTCATCAGTGAGATGCATTAAGAGAAAAGGGAGCTCATTCATTGTGCAGCAGTACCATAGATAGTAGACCGTCCAACACTGTCATTTATTCCATTAGGTATATAATTGTAGTGGCTTTCTAGACTATGTCTGTCCTCCATGCATAAGCTTGTATAAATGAGTCTAATTGTGAATTGCCTGCAGCGGCACTGTGTCAAGACAAAGCGAAATTTGCTCTACTGTCGCGTCCCATCAAAGTGTGTGGTTGTGTAAAGCCTACGAGGTGGGCTTGTCTCGACGGGTTAAAATACCGCTTGTCTCATTAGTGGATTTCCTCGTCCAACTCTGCTTACTTATCATTATGCTTCCTCGGCCATCACTGTGGCTCTCCAGAGGGTTGCCACGGAAAGGCCGCTCAGTCTTTAGGGCCATTCTCCGAGGCAGCGCGGCATCGCCTTGCTTTATCCTTCTCCCTGAAAGTGAAAGGCCGCTACACGCCGTCTTTATAACTTACAATATTGTTACAAGAGAAAAGAGAATCTATAGCCTACTCTGAATCATACCAAAATTTGTACAATTTACTATTCCTAAAACATTAAAGAAACTGTTAAAAACCTCATTAGTTGTTAGATGAACTCTCTAATCAGTTGACTATTCTTAGAGAAGCTATGCTCAAGAATATCCACAATTCTGCGTCTACAGTTACATACATATTCCACACACCGATTAAAGGTGCGTGGCGCTGAGCACCTAATATCACTACAAGTCATTTCCTATCTTGTTCCAGTCGCAAGCAGAGCTGGGGAAAACAGACAGCGTACATTCCACCATTTGAGCGGTAATTTCTCTTATCTTCATGGTAATGACGCAACATCTTTGGTTTATTGGTAAGTTATTTACAGTATGATACTATGCCTTCCATCACCACATGCTATCTTATCATACTCCCTGCGTTAGTCTAAACCAGGGGCGGGCAAACGTTGCACGCGGCTCATGAGCGCACAGCTCTGCACGTGTGCTGCTGGCGTGCAGGCGTCGACCGGGGCTGTGGAGACAGCCGGCAGGTTGCGGCAGTGTAGTGCCAGGCTAAGCTGCGGACGTTGATGCGAAGCGAGCACTATGTAGTGAACGTTGTATTTCAAGAAACGGAAAAGTGGAGATTTGCTATCTTTTAAAAAGTAATGGGAGAATCATTTTTTCTTTGTGCAAAAACGTGAAAATTCGAAATGTTTCATATGTGGCAGTATTCTCGCTGGTCAACGGAAGTTTAGTATTGAAGACCATTATAATAAATTTCACAAGGACGAGTTCAATTTATTGTCGGATTCTGAGCGGATGGGGAATTGACTGAGCTTAAGAAGACCGATCTGACGATACCAGATGAATCTGTCGTAGTTGGCCGGCCGGAGTGGCCGAGCGGTTCTAGGCACTACAGTCTGGAACCGCGCGACCGCTATGGCCGCAGGTTCGAATCCTGCCTCGGGCATGGATGTGTGTGATGTTCTTAGGTTAGTTAGATTTAAGTAGTTCTAAGTTCTAGGGGACTGATGACCACAGCAGTTAAGTCCCATAGTGCTCAGAGCCATTTGAATTTGTCGTAGTTGCTGTTGTCACGAGAGATCTCTCGTCATGTCTCTCATCTAACTGATCTAACATTTTATGGAGCACTGTTTTCAAGTTTTCAGAACGACAACAATAATGGCCCAGCGGTATGTGCAAGTTATAAGACTGCGCTTAATATAGCGAGAGCTGGAAAACCATTTGCTGAATTAATAAGTATCGGTTAAGAGCAAACATCAGTGATGACAATTTACGTAACTGTTTGTGTTTGTCTGTATGTAGAAATTTGGTTCCAGATGTTAAACGTATTGTAAACTCCACCTGTGATAATTAAATAAAACGTATCGTAGGTAATAGGTACTCTTTCAAACCATGATTTCTTTCAAGCACTCCTACTAATCTTATTGATTCACTCAATAAAGCAAGCTAGGAAACAAAACGCATTACAGAGGAAGGAGCGGACAGAAGGTATGGTGGGGATGGGAGATAAGCGGGTGGCCACCTTGCCCCTGTGTGCACGCGGAACACGTGTTAACTGCACGCGTGCAAGTGCACCGCACATGTGCAGGATTCCTGCCCGCCCCTGGTCTAAACGGTACTGTAAAGCCAGTGTTAGAAAACATCTAAACATATTCCCTTTCTGACATTACGGCTCGTCCCAGGAGCATGCATTATTTCGTATTCAAACTTCCTGCGCTCCCCTTCCTTGTTCCAGATCATGGCTCATAGTGTCAGCCTACTTCCCATCTTAAAAAAAAAAATTTTAACTACAGGACTGAAAAACAATCAATAAAAGACATCAAATTCAATCCCCTCCACCCAATATGCGCAGTACAACAGACAAAGTAAAAAACGAATTTCCATGCTTGATCGTTTATACATACCTTTGCGTCACAATCCCTTACATTCATTTCCTGGTTCCCCCTTTTGATAATCTTCCATTTTGTACACCATCTTTCTCATCAATTCCTCCCCAGTATACCTTTGTGACCTTGTAATTTGTCCTCTGATGGCCGCACCCTCATCGGCGTGGTGGCTCTGCCTGCCAAAAGGAAAAACAGAAAATACCATAATTCAGTTAGTTTGTATCACTGCCTCATTACATCTAAAGTTTCAACATAGATTTCAACATGGACCGTCAGTCGCCTTAATCTTAGGTTCGTCCCTACAGCTCCTTATGGTTGCCCTTCTAATTCATAAGAGAACAAAAACTCCGTTATTTATGATAATTGATCCTGCTCATTCTAGGCTAAAAAGTAAAAAAAAAAAAAACTGCCATCTGTCTTCAGTGTGGCCCAAAACTATATCTGACGTAGGACATTAATACACCAATAACGTCATACATTTCCCTTGACCATATTATCCACACGATCATCTGCATTAAAACCACAGCTTCTTTCGTCATACAAAAATGATGTTATTTAACTCTCTAACTGCCACAAACTAAATAATCTGGCCAAGTACTCTATTACAAGAAAGGAAACCTGTTCACAACCACAACTACCCGATTTGGAAAAATCTCTGTCTCTATTAATACCCTGCACTCAAGTCAAAAAAGTACTTCCCTTGACCAAGAACAAGCAGATGCTAGTTGGCAGCAAGGCTGCGCCTGACTGTTCCACGACTGCACGACCCCTGCTTCACTTACCATCAATCACGAATATGAAAGGAGAAAGTACTTCTTTCCACGGCATTATAAACATCCAAATTACTGGACACAGGATGCATAAAAAATTAACTAGGTAAACATTTCACAAAATTAATGGGACTAAATACAACTGAAACGACTGTCAATACACTCATAGCTATGGTTGCCCTGCTTACAAGGTGCCCGCACTTCACAAAAGAATAGGGCATAGAACAAGCCAAAAACAAAATCTAACTCACACCAGTTTGCACTAGAGAAGCGCAGAAGAAGAATTTACCATCTGAATACACCTAGTCATATAATATTTTTAACCTATCTGCACATAATTATTTTCTTAACTGTAGAACACAATTCTCAAAGTAATAAACTTTGGGTTATAATTGAATTGAAATGTTTGCTCTAGTTATCTTACGCTCTCAGAGCATTCTGCTCAATGGAAGTTTGGATATTGCATCCCAAGAAATACGTATCACAACCCTGCAGTCAACGCAACCTAGAACTCCCTTTATGCTCAACTTACTTCACTATACAGACGCAAACAGTGCGTCCCAGTTCGTTTAGGACCGTGGCTATGAAAAATAAATCTCATGGATTAACTTCACAAAATCACTGCATTTATTCAAAATAGTCTCCCCCTGGATCAGTGCACAGGTAAGGTCATTTTAAAAGTGTTTTAAAACAGACACTACAGTCCTTTTCGGGAATTGCATGTAGTATCACAGTATAATTTTCTTGAACATCTTCAGCTGCATCGTAATTGTGTCCTTCGTTGGCAGTCACAGTTCGGGGAGCAAACAGAAATCAGCTGTGGCTAATACCGGCGGATAAGGCACAGAATTTTCTCTTTGTGGGCTGAGTCACTGACGTGGAGGAGTGACGAACATGTTTCTCGGTATTCTGGTCGAATTTGATGAATTCTAGTCCACCAATGATGGAGGATTCAAAAAACTTAATGTTGCCTCACTGCTTCAACGCTAAGTGTTAGACGCGCACTGTTATATTCACGGCCAGGACGCTTGCTGCAGTGACGTTAGCACTTTGACCTTCTACACAGCTGTTGTTGACACTTGACGGATGATAACGCCCAACTCGCCACGAGATGGCATTGCAGTCTGGACAACTCGCCACGAGATGGCATTGCAGTCTGGAATTTCACACAAGCAGTCATAACGGAACTGGGACACAATATGTACACTAAAATTAAACAAAATAGCAGACGGAATAGTTTCCAGAGAACAGAGAAGAAACAAGAAAAAATGTACAAAGTCATGACCATGACAACATAAAAATCACACAACTTCCATGAAGAAACGTTTCACCTGTGGAAACACAAAAGAAAATTTCACCCTCAAAAATTAATCAGTTGGGATTTACACAGATGGATTCATACACTGTATATACAGCTCATGTCATCAATTCTAACTTGTAGACAAAATCTTCGCTTCAGTATATGAACAGACATTTTAACCACATGGATTGTTGTACTTGTCCATTAGCTCATAACCTCATTGAAACATCCTCGCCGCGCGAGATTAGCCGAGCGGTCTAAGGCGCAGACATGGACTGTGCGGCTGGTCCCGGCGGAGGTTCGAGTCCTCCCTCGGGCATAGGTGTGTGTGTTTGTCCTTAGGATAATTTAGGTTACGTAGTGTGCAAGCTTAGGGACTTATGACCTAAGCAGTTAAGACCCATAAGATTTCACACACATTTGAACAAAAACGTCCGTCGCGATACTCAGCAACAGAACATACATATTGATTAACACATTTTTCTTGAAAACATTGGAAAAACCTCGGTAGACTCATTCCTTTCCCCCATAACTTTACCTCCATCATACAGTGGAGCTTCACAGTTATATGTAAATAATTGCAGGCGACTAATCTGTTCTCCAAATAATAAAAGAGGTAAAACAGTCTGATAGTCATTTACTGTCGAAGGCAGCAACTCCACGGTTTCATCTATATGTTTCAGGAGATACTGGGTTTCGTAAACGGTGAAGAAAACCTACAAATAATGTTTCTTCTTTGTTGTCCTGTACATTAACAATAACATGAGATCGTTGCGCTGGGGTTTCCTACTACACTACTGGCCATTAGAATTCCTATACCACGAAGATGACGCGCTACAGACGCGAAATTTAACCGACAGGAAGAAGATACCGTGATATGCAAATGGTTAGCTTCTACATCTACATCTACATCTACATTGATACTCCGCAAGCCACCCAACGGTGTGTGGCGGAGGGCACTTTACGTGCCACTGTCATTACCTCCCTTTCCTGTTCCAGTCGCGTATGGTTCGCGGGAAGAACGACTGTCTGAAAGCCTCCGTGCGCGCTCTAATCTCTCTAATTTTACATTCGTGATCTCCTCGGGAGGTATAAGTAGGGGGAAGCAATATATTCGATACCTCATCCAGAAACGCACCCTCTCGAAACCTGGCGAGCAAGCTACACCGCGATGCAGAGCGCCTCTCTTGCAGAGTCTGCCACTTGAGTTTATTAAACATCTCCGTAACGCTATCACGGTTACCAAATAACCCGGTGACAAAACGCGCCGCTCTTCTTTGGATCTTCTCTATCTCCTCCGTCAACCCGACCTGGTACGGATCCCACACTGATGAGCAATACTCAAGTATAGGTCGAACGAGTGTTTTGTAAGCCACCTCCTTTGTTGATGGACTACATTTTCTAAGCACTCTCCCAATGAATCTCAACCTGGTACCCGCCTTACCAACAATTAATTTTATATGATCATTCCACTTCAAATCGTTCCGTTCGCACACTCCCAGATATTTTACAGAAGTAACTGCTACCAGTGTTTGTCCCGCTATCATATAATCATACAATAAAGGATCCTTCTTTCTATGTATTCGCAATACATTACATTTGTCTATGTTAAGGGTCAGTTGCCACTCCCTGCACCAAGTGCCTATCCGCTGCAGATCTTCCTGTATTTCGCTACAATTTTCTAATGCAGCAACTTCTCTGTATACTACAGCATCATCCGCGAAAAGCCGCATGGAACTTCCGACACTATCTACTAGGTCATTTATATATATTGTGAAAAGCAATGGTCCCATAACACTCCCCTGTGGCACGCCAGAGGTTACTTTAACGTCTGTAGACGTCTCTCCATTGATAACAACATGCTGTGTTCTGCTTCTCAGAACATTCACACAAGGTTGGCGCCGGTGGCGACACCTACAACGTGCTGACATGAGGAAAGTTTCCAACCGATTTGTCATACACAAACAGCAGTTGACCGGCATTGCCCGGTGAAACGTTGTTGTGATGCCTCGTGTAAGGAGAAGAAATGCGTACCATCACGTTTCCGACTTTCATAAAGGTCAGATTGTAGCCTATCACGATTACGGTTTATAGTATCGCGACATTGCTGCTCGCGTTGGTCGACATCCAATGACTGTTAGCAGAATATGGAATCGTTGGCTTCAGGAGGGTAATACGGAACGCCGTGCTGGGTCCAACGGCCTCGTATCACTAGCAGTCGAGATGACAGGCATTTTATCCGCATGGCTGTAACGGATCGCGCAGCCACGTATCGATCCCTGAGTCAACAGATGGGGACGTTTGCAAGACAACAACCATCTGCACGAACAGTTCGACGACATTTGCAGCAGCATGGACTATCAGCTCGGAGACCATGGCTGCGGTTACCCTTGACGCTGCATCACAGACAGGAGCGCCTGCGATGGTGTACTCAACGACGAACCTGGGTGCACGAACGGCAAAACGTCATTTTCTCGGATGAATCCAGGTTCTGTTTACAGCATCATGATGGTCACATCAGTGTTTGGCGACATCGCGGTGAACGCACATACTGGCGTATCACCCGGCGTGATGGTATGGGGTGCCATTGGTTACACGTCTCGGTCACCTCTTGTTCGCATTGACGCACTTTGAACAGTGGACGTTACATTTAAGATGGGTTACGACCCGTGCCTCTACCTTTCATTCGATCCCTGCGAAACCCTGCATTTGAACAGGATAATGCACGACAGCATGTTGCAGGTCCTGTACAGGCCTTTCTGGATACAGAAAATGTTCGACTGCTGCCCTGGCCAGCACATTCTCCAGATCTCTCACCAATTGAAAACGTCTGGTCAATGGTGGCCGATCAACTGGCTCGTCACAATACGCCAGTCACTACTCTTGATGAACTGTGGTATCGTGTTGAAGCTTCATGGTCAGCTGTACTTGTAAACGCCATCCAAGCTCTGTTTGACTCAATGGCCAGGCGTATCAAGACCGTTATTACGGCCAGAGGTGGTTGTTCTGGGTACTGATTTCTCGGGATCTATGCACCCAAAATTGCGTGAAAATGTAATCACATGTCCGTTATAGTATAATATATTTGTCAAATGAATACCCGTTTATCATCTGCATTTCTTCTCGGAGTAGCAATTTTAATGGCCAGTAGTGTATCTCAGTGAGTCAGAATTGACACATTCATCCTAAACAAAGTACAGTAGCATCTTGGAAACATAATCACATATTAACTGGATTGCATTGGATGCTTGTGTGCACAGCTACCAATGAATATTCAGATTTAAACAAGAACAACAGTTGGTCGTAAAAATCTGTAATTTATTGCAAACAGTGGATATTGAGAACGGCAGTAAATTACGAATTTTTGCGACCGACTACTGTCCTCCATTAAATCTGAATACGCACATATGACGCCTGCTATCTACATCTACATCCATACTCCGCAAGCCACCTGACGGTGTATGGCGGAGGGTGCTTGAGTACCTCTATCGGTTCTCCCTTCTTTTCCAGTCTCGTATTGTTCGTGGAAAGATAGATTAGGATTGTCGATATGCCTCTGTGTTGGCTCTACTCTCTCTGATTTTATCCTCATGGTCTCCTCGCGAGATATACATAGGAGGGAGCAATATACTGCTTGACTCCTCGGTGAAGGTATGTTTTCGAGACTTTAACAAAAGTCCGTACCGAGCTACTGAGCATCTCTCCTGCAGAGTCTTCCACTGAAGTTTATCTATCATCTCCGTAACGCTTTCGCGACTACCAAACGATCCCGTAACGAAGCGCGCTGCTGTCCGTTGGATCTTCTCTATCTCTTCTATCAACCCTATGTGGTACGGATCCCACACTGCTGAGCAGTATTCATGCAGTGGGCGAACAAACATACTGTAACCTACTTCCTTTGTTTTCGGATTGCATTTCCTTAGGATTCTTCCAATGAATCTATGTGTATTATTGCAGGCAGCTAACTCCGTTTCCACATAATAAAAGAGTCATTTACTGTCGATGGCTGCAAGTCCACGGATTCATCTGTATGTTTGAGGTGATACTGGGTTTCATAAACGACAAAGAAAACCTACAAATAATGTTTGTTCGTTGTTGTCCTCTTCATTAACAATAACATGAGATCGTTGCGCTGAGGTTTCCTGCTATCTCAGTGAGTCATCTGCGAAGACCCACCTCGCAAGTATCCACCGCCAAAAAGTGTCAAAGGGCCACCTTCAGGTGAGGCTGCTATTTTCTGGTGGAGGGTGACGACATTCCCTCGGAGTCAGACAAGCCGTATGTTAGACTGCGACGTGTGTAATGATTCAAATTAAGTTTAATTTAACTTTATGGTACATTCATGGCTAATTGTTCGACAGATCAGTGCATCTTAATGACAATGGAAGTCCCTCAAAAGCTGCTAGTACAATTCACATGGAAATTGTGTTAATAGTGTACTGCCTGAACGTAGGCGATAAAGTTGGAAGGACTAAAAACACACAGCATCAAAAACCACTAAGAAATCCAAAAATACAAATCAAACACAATGTTTCTTTGTTGTGTATCAAACGACTCCATTAGACCAGAGGATCACGAAACTGTATTTGGATTTTTTCTGCGCAGGTAATTAAAAGGGTTTTGATATGTCTTTATTGATTGTTTTTTAGTAATACTGATTAAATCAATGTGTTTGAAATGAAGTGTTATAACTTCCTGCTTCGACTGAAATACCTCAGTTGCTTCTAAAGGCTTTTCTAAATAAGTATAAAAAATAAGATGATTATATCAAGCTTTGGATGATAATTTTATGGAAACGGTTCACTACAAAACCTTTTATGCTCTGCGAGTAAGAGGTGGTTCTAATTTCCGATAAACTGATAAAGCAGTGGATAACTGCTAAAAGATAAACCAAATACGAGATATCTGAACCACGCGAAACATGCTGATGAAGTAGATGTAAATGTAATATTAATCAGGAAAGAAGGGATAATTTCAAAAAAATTGTGTAGTGGCCAAAAGTATCTGTTATATTGCATCAGAATCAACTGTTAATGCGTAGAACGTAGGTTGTGACGAACAAAGTAATTTTCATGTGAAACATGTCGATTGTTCCCACTTGATATGGGCTTTATGAAAAGGGCAGCGAGCCGATTAGAAATGTATCGCAATGTGAAACTAACGGAACACTGACGATTCGGTGTGGAAGCCAGTGTCGAGGTCGATAGGTTGCTGGATGACAGTCAAGATGACGTTCGACTCACGGGTGGGATGTCGGTAGGAAGGGGTGACGTGGAAAGAA
Source organism: Schistocerca serialis cubense (assembly GCF_023864345.2). Taxonomy (NCBI): domain Eukaryota; kingdom Metazoa; phylum Arthropoda; class Insecta; order Orthoptera; family Acrididae; genus Schistocerca; species Schistocerca serialis. Next base: position 350,591,949 of record NC_064641.1, on the reverse strand, counting down.
TAATTTTGTATTTTGTAACCCTTAAAGCAATTTCAACCAAAAGATCGTTTACTGATTGGAAAAAGATAGCGTGAAGTGTGAATAGACCATGTAATATCTTGACAAGGTCATACTGGTAAATCTCGCATACAATTTATTTGCTACTTGTTGAAACAAACTTGGGCATCTATATACGTACCAGGCCTGACGAGAAACTTTGAAACATTTGTTACTCAGATCCAATTTCTATCGTGAGATTTGTAAGCAAACTTTTATTCGCTGGCGATGCAATCATTCGTAGCACATACTCAATAGACGTTCAAAGTTTTTTTGGACAAGCAGCCTGCTGCATGCGTTCTCTCTTCCAATTCTGTAAATGTAAAGTCCTTATGGTGCATGGATACTGAGCTATGCTTGCCATAAGATTAGACAGCTCCTTGTGACATCTAGTAGAAAAATTCTGCTGTCTCAGTTCGCTAGTATCCGAAGATCTTTCCTTAGACGACGAAATAAACACAGGAATTGGCAGAATTGAGAACACTTCCAGGAAGTTCAGCACAAGAGTGTGGGACAACAAACGCTTTACGGTGACCCCAGAAATGCTCGTCCATCAAGCACGCGTTCTTTGCTCTCTCTTATATGGTACTGAGACCTGGACGTCGTACACCAAACAAGAACGTATGTTCCACACCTTTCACCTGCGGTTCTTACGAAACATTCTAGCAGAACATGTGAAAAATGAAATGACAAATGAGATGGTTCTGAATGCTCCGGTGTACCGCATATCACAGGCAATCTCAAGGAATGTCGCCTGCTGCGTATGGCACTTACACTCTATGGACCACTAGTGTCTTCTCTGACACTTACTACTCAGCTAGATAGTAAATGAAGAGAGACCTCCTGCAAGTCATGCTTTCCGCTTTAAAATTCCACCAAGCGCTATATGGAAAAGTTCCTGAGTTCGAGTCTCGGTCCGGCACACAGATTTAATCTGCCAGGAAGTTTCATATCAGCGCTCACTCCGCTGAAGCGTGAAACTCTCATTCTGGCCTGTCCATTCCGTATTGCTCAATAGCTGAACGTCTATTACCAGTATACACCTCTGCAGCCTCTGTCGTCTATGGCCCATGGTACACAACAGTTGCATCGGCACCGGTTTTGGATAGCATCATTTTGCCATGTATGGCATACATTAACCACGGCGGTATGCGAACAGTTTACAGACTTTGTCATTTCGGAAATGCTGTCCCGTTAGCCTAAAGCCAAAGATCATGTCCCTTTGGTCATCACATAAATCGATCCGACTCCGCATTATGACAATGACTGCATTGTTTCCCGTGTCTCCCTTGCCCCCCACCCCCTCCCCCAACAAGCTGTATTCCCACCACTGCTATCGCTCCCATCTGCCAGCTGTGAGTGGTTATTGTACGATGATGTCTAACACAGACAGTGGACCACTGTCTACTTTGCTCCTTTGTTCGGGCTCATACTGATACACCCATGAAAAAACAACTAAAGAAGACATTTGGATTTTCCTGTCAGAGAAGCAACATTTACATTGCAGCCGCTTTTCATCGGGATTTTTAAAGGGCGTGAGCAGTCCATAAACGGTGGGCGGTGAGCTTTGCCACATTCAAGAAGTAGTGCAAGATGTTTGGAAATGATCTGTATTAGTTTTTACTTTTTCTACCATTGTCGCGATTGTGATAAGTCTGTCTTCGAGTAGCAAGGCCTCCATTACTCCAGCGACTCCCACTTCTTCAGGGAGAGATGGTCTGCTACCATGCTGTTTGTCATTCAGAGTTGTTTGCTTCCACTCAAGTCATCTGCTTCACCCAACCACTAGGCCATATGAGCGCTTGTTGAAAAGTTAATGAATCGGTATTTCTTATAAAATTCTTAAGACGTTTACAATATAATGAACATAATTAACATTCTACACCAAAGGCGTCTTCATTCTAAATATTTATTTCTCAAAACACTCACGTTGGCGTCAAAGACACACACTACTTGCCATTAAAATTGCTACACCAAAAAGAAATGCAGATGATGAACAGGTATTCATTTGACAAATATAATATATTAGAACCGACATGTGATTACATTTTCACACAATTTGGGTGCATAGATCTTGAGAAATCAGTACCCAGAACAACCACTTCTGGCCGTAATAACGGCCTTGATACGCCTGGCCATTGAGTCAAACAGAGCTTGGATGGCGTGTACAGGTACAGCTGATCATAAAGCTTCAACACGAAACCACAGTTCATCAAGAGTAGTGACTGGCGTATTGTGACGAGCCAGTTGATCGGCCACCATTGACCAGACGTTTTCAATTGGTGAGAGATCTGGAGAATGTGCTGGCCAGGGCAGCAGTCGAACATTTTCTGTATCCAGAAAGGCCCGTACAGGACCTGCAACATGCTGTCGTGCATTATCCTGTTCAAATGCAGGGTTTTGCAGGTATCAAATGAAGGGTAGAGGCACGGGTCGTAACCCATCTTAAATGTAACGTCCACTGTTCAAAGTGCCTCAATGCGAACAAGAGGTGACCAAGATGTGTAACCAATGGCACCCCATACCATCACACCGGATGATACGCCAGTATGGTGATGACGAATACACGCTTCCAATGTGCGTTCAACGCGATGTCGCCAAACACTGATGTGACCATCATGATGCTGTAAACAGAACCTGGATTCATCCGAGAAAATGACGTTTTGCCGGTCGTGTACCCAGGTTCGTCGTTGAGTACACCATCGCAGGCGCTCCTGTCTGTGATGCAGCGTCAAGGGTAACCGCAGCCATGGTCTCCGAGCTGATAGTCCATGCTGCTGCAAACGTCATCGAACTGTTCGTGCAGATGGTTGTTGTCTTGCAAACGTCCCCATCTGTTGACTCAGGGATCGAGACGTGGCTGCGCGATCCATTACAGCCATGCGGATAAGATGCCTGTCATCACTCAATAACAAAGCTGCATGACTGTGAGATAACATGCAGTTGCCTCGAGTTAAATTTAATGCAGCAGCCTCGCAATATAAACCAAGTAAAAAACGTCAGAACATGACGTAGCAGCCAGTGCCTACAGATAAGAGCTGAGCCATACGTCACACTTCCTGCAGATAATTAGAAGCTCGCTGGGCGCGGCAGTAAGTTCGCTGGGCGTGGCAGGAAGTCGCACGCCAGAAAACAGCAATGGCGGCGCCGGAAGTAGACCTTTCCAGCGGATCGCGCTTAGTTACAACTCTAGCGCGATCGTCCGAGCTCTAACGGCAGCCAGGCGAAGCTCGTTCAAGGTCACCCGGCTTACGTAGCTGCTGCGTGTAAGTCAACACAGCCATGCATGAATACCCACCCACCTGCCCAGGGGTCGGAACCCCTGCAACCCATAGATTGATAAAATTAAATTAATTAATAAATAATAGATCTAAAAGATAAGAATTTTAACTGAAACTAGAAAGAGTCTTTTTTTAAAAAAAAATCTCACGAGATAGATAAGAATGCTTCGCAACTTCAAAACTGAACAATAAAATAAACAATGACCCATAGACCATCACAGAGTGCTAGTGATACGAGGCCGTTGGGATCCAGCACGGCGTTCCATATTCTGCTAACAGTCATTGGATCTCGACCAACGCGAGCAGCAATGTCGCGATACGATAAACTGCAATCGCAATAGGCTACAATCTGACCTTTATCAAAGTCGGAAACGTCATGGTACGCATTTCTCCGCCTTACATGAGGCATCACAACAACGTTTCACCAGGCAACGCCGGTCAACTGCTGTTTGTGTATGAGAAATGGGTTGGAAACTTTCCTCATGTCAGCACGTTGTAGGTGTCGCCACCGGCGCCAACCTTGTGTGAATGTTCTGAGAAGCTAACCATTTGCATATCACAGCATCTTCTTCCTGTCGGTTAAATTTCGCGTCTGTAGCACGTCATCTTCGTGGTGTAGCAATTTTAATGGCCAGTAGTGTATCTCCCAACGAGAGACCAGTTCGTTGATACAGTCACGACTGTTTGACTTTGCGACAGAGGCACATCATCTCTGTTTGCACCGCTTAATTAGTATCAAAGTGATGTCCTCAAAGGTGTTCTTTAAGTTTCGACAACAGATGAAAATCGGATGGTGTCAAGTCAGGACTTCACGCAGGACGATCGATGACAATGAACCCAAGGAGTCCGTTTGTTGCAGATGTCGAGCGCTCGAGTGTGGCCTGGCTTTGTCATGCTGAAGGAGTGGGTGGTCCATGTGTGGAAGACCTCTTTGAGTTCGAAACTCGATTACACCCCACGGTTTTTCACGCACAGACACAGCTGAAAGAATGTTTGCAGCGCACGGGGCTGCCGAATGGAAGCACTAAGTACAATTTTAGGATACACAGAAGTAATATTAATAAATGGCAATTATTTATTAAAACAACACGAAAGTCCACCACTGGTAACAGCATAGACACACTCTGACTTCCAGCTTCAGCTTTACAATGGAATACCTTTAAAATGTTGCAACCTCACTAACATTAAAAATCTAAGTTAAGATACAAAGAGTGGTAAACCAAATAACCTCACAACAAAAGCAGCAAGTATAATATGAAATTGGTTACCAAAACCCGTTAGAAAAAAAATGACGGGAATCAAACTTCAGTGGCATGAAAATTTAACTTCAAATATTTGGTTTTAATTTATTTAACAAGTTAGCTAAAAACAGTTAAACCTCCTTCAAATTTACTGCAGTCACCTAGACATACTAGGAACATCTTCGTTAAAGCATCCACAAACATCGTACTCCATTTACTTAAATCGGTTACAAGGCCAGATGAAACGCCGTAAGCAGTACAGCTAGACTAATCACAGCTTTTCAAAAACACAGTACAAGGCTCACTTTCAGATATTATCACGAAAGCCAAGCTTTACCGAATGACACAAGTGACTGACGTCTGGACACAAGCTTTACAAATTGTCATTAACTTAATGTCTATAAACAAACTCCACTACTTAACTTATGCACATAAATGTAATTAGCACTGTACCTTTCAGACCCCCCCTCCCCCCCCCCTTAAGTGAACAGAGAACCCCTAACCTTAGACATGATTGAAAAATTCTAATTACAAAACATACGCATAAAATTACTAAGAGCAACTCTCACGACAGTGCCTTTCACCTCACTTTAAACCACCACTAGTGATATTATTATTCAAAAACAACCCTGAACCTTGATTTAATATCAAAACCTATTTCCTTTAAAGTATTAAACTCAGATACTTATGTTATAAATGCTTGTAAGGAATCAACTTTATTAACTTCATGGAGACTTCACAACCAAAGAAATACGTGCCTTTAGCACATCTTTAAAAGCCCTTAACAAGACTGGCAGATTTCTACCAACTCTTCGATCTTGCCACCAGCCTTTTTTTAAATTCATCATTCTGACTGCTTTTTGGTGCGGCCCGCCACGAATTTCTGTACTGTGCCTGTATGCACTGTGTTCCTCTACAGTTTTTGCTCTGTACAGCTGCCTCTAGTACCATGGAAGTCGACGTTTTAACAGACGCTCTATCATCCTGTCCCTTCTCACTGTCAGTGTTTCCATATATTCCTTACCTCTCCTCATTACTTAATTTATCAGGCCACCTAATTTTCAACCTTTGTCTGTAGCACCACGTCTCAAATGCTTCGATTCCTTTCTGTTCCGATTTTTCCACAGTGTATGTTTCACATCCATACAGTGCTATGCTCAAAAGTACATCCTCAGTAATTTCTTACTCAAATCAAGGCCTATGTTTGATACTACTAAACTTTTCTTAGGCAGGAACGCTCTTCTTGCAGAGCTACGTTTTGATGTTCTGCTTGTTCCGTCCATCATTAGTTATATTACTGCCTGGGGTTTAGAATATCTTCACTTCATTTACCTCATGACCATCAACCCTGCTGTTAATTTTCTCGCTGTTGTCATGTCTGCTACTTCTCATTACTTTCATCTTTCCTCGATCTACTCACAGTCCATATTCTGTAGTCATTAGACTGTTCATTCCATTCAGCAGATCCTGTAATTCTTTCACGCAGGATAGCAATGTCATCAGCAAATCGTATCATTGATATCCCTTCACCTTGAACCTTTCTTTTATTTCCATCGTTGCTTCTAAGAAGTACTGACAAGAGACTACATCCCTGTCGTATCCTCTTTTTAATGTGAGCACTTCGTTCTTGGTCATCCACTCTTATTATTCCCTCGTGGCTCTTGTACATACTGTATATTACACATTTCTGCCTATAGCTTACCCCCATTTTTCTCTGATTTTCGAACATCTTGCACCAACGCTTTTTCCAAGTTGACAAATCCTATGAACGTGTCTTGATTTTCTTTAGTCTTGCTTCCATTATCAATCGCAATGCCAGAATTGCTTTAACTTTCCTAAAGCCAAACTGTTTATTATCTAACACCGTTTTCTTTTCCATTCTTCTGCATATTATTCATGTCAGCAAGTTAGATGCATGAGCTATTAAGCTGGGTGTCAGCTCTTGCAGTCTTCGGAATTATATGGATAATATTTTTCGAAAATCAAATGGTACGAAGCCATACTCATATATTCTATGCACCAACGTGAACAGTCGTTTTATTGCCACTTCCCACAATGATTTTATAAATTCTGATGGAATGTTATCTATCCCTTCTGATTTGTTCATAAGTCCTCCAAAGCTCTCTTAAATTCTGATTCTAGTACTGGACCCCCTATCTCTTCTAAATCGAGACCTGTTACTGCTTCCAACCGATAGAGACCTTCAGTAAAATGTTTCCACCCATCCGCTATTTCCTCTGCATTTAACAGAGGAATTACCTTTGTATTCTTAATGTTACAAGCCTTGCTTTTAATTTCATCGAGTGTCGTTTTCACTTTTTTATTTGATGAGTAAGTCATTCAGAAAATAATTTCTTTTTCAACTCCTTCGCATTTTTCATGCAGCCGTTCCATCTTAGCTTTCGTGCACTTCCTATTCCTGAGCGTCTTTTGTTTTTGTATTCTTGAATTTTCCTAAACATTTTCGTACCATCTTCTTTCATCGATGAACTGAAGTATTTCTTCTATTACCATGGTTTCTTCGCAGTTACCTTCTTTGTACCCATGTTTTCCGTTCCAACTTCCACTTTTGCCATTTTTAGAGCTGTCCGTTCCCTTTCAACTGTACTGCCTAATGGGCTATTCCTCATTGCCGTGTCTATAGTCGTACAGAACTTCAAGCGTATCTACTCATTTCTTAGTACTTCCGTGTGAATCTTCCTGAATAATCTCTTAAACTTCAGCCTACTCTTTATCACTACTAAATTGTGATCTGAGTCTATATCTGCTCCTGTGTGCGCATTGCAATCCAGTATCTGATTACGGAATCTCTGCCTGACCATGATGTGATCTAACTAAAATCTTACTGTATCAGCCGGCCTTTTCCAGGTAATACCTCCACCTCTTCTGATTCTTGAACAGAGTATTCGCTATTATTAGCTGAAATATATTACTGAATACAATCAGTCTTTCTTCTCTCTCATTCCTTGTTCAAAGCCCATATTCTCCTCTAAACTTTTCTTCTGCTCTTTCCCCTACATCTCTATCCCAGTTGTCCATGGTTATTAGATTTTCCCCTCCCTTTATGTAGTGTATTATCTTTTCAATATCCTCACATACTTTCTTTCTCTCTTCATCTTCAGCTTGTGACGTCGGCATGTATACCTGAACAATACTAATAAGAGCAACGTTACGACTAAACTGCTCACAGTAACATACTCTCTGCCCTACCTTCCTGTTCATAACGAATCACACTTCTGTTACACCATTTTCTGCTGTTGTTGATATTACCCTATACTCATCTGACCATAAATCCTTGTCTTCTTTCCTTTTCACTTCACTGACCCCTACTGTATCTACATTGAGCCTTTGCATCCCACTTTTCAGATTTTCTAACTTCCTGCTGACATTCCATGCCCCGACTCGTTGATTATTCAATCTCTTTCTCAAGGTTACCTCCCCATTGGCAGTCCCCTTCTGGAGATCTGAATGGGGGACTACTCCCGAATCTTTTACTAATGGAGATATCATCATGGCTTTTATCAATTTCAGGCCACATGTCTTGTGTATGCACATTATGTGTCTTTAATGTAGTGGTTTTCATTGCCTTTTGCATCCTCATGCCGCTGACCATTGCTGATTTTTTCGCAGAGGTGTGCGTGTCCGTAGTACCACTTCTAACAAGCGGTTCTCAACATTTCGTGCTGCTACGTCTGGGTTGACAAGCCCTCTTATCTGTGGAAAGGTAGGTGTAAGTTCGGGGCCATTGCCGCCAGCATCATATGACGATCCTGGCGGGTGTCTGTGCTGCGTAGACCTCCAGAACCTCTCGCTACTTATACCAGAATCGTTGCACAACTGACGCAGTCGTTCAACTAGTGCGGCAATTCTCCGAAAGGACTATCCCGCCACTTTGAAGCCCACGTTGGCACCACAATGAGCCTTCTGGCTATGAGCATTCAGCATTAAAAGGTAGCTACAGATGATGTTCTGGTAGGTACATCACTACGCTATCTGTTGGCGGAGGAAGTTGAAACATTTATCAGTATATCTACTGTCTCCAGGTGGCATATGGCGCCATCGGATCAAAATCGACGTCATCTCTTCAGGTATACTAATTTATTTTCGGCACTATATATGTTGGATACATACGGTGTTCGATCCGCAGCTCGTGGTCTCGCGGTAGCGATCTCGCTCCCCGAGCACGGGGTCCCGGGTTCGCTTCCCGGCAGGGTCAAGGATATTCACCTGCCCCGAGATAACTGGGTGTTGTTGTGTTGTCTTCATCATCATTATTCATCCCCATTACGGTCGGAGGAAGGCAACGGAAAACCACATCCATTAGGACCTTGCCTAGTACGGCGGTGCGGGTTTCCTGCATCGTTCCCCTACTCTCTGTCAATACTTCATTTCCATTCCATAGGGTGTTCGGAAATTCCCTTTACAAACTCTTAGGACTTGCAGAGGGGAATAAGTACACGAGATATTATAATATTTTGAATAGGAACCCGTCTACGACAGTTTAAGTTCAGATATTTAAATCATCCAGTTCTGACTGAAGAATTCAATTAGACGTGACGTAGTACGATTATTAGGTAACAATTCGAACGGAAACGTAACGAAAGAAGGTTGCTAAAACAGTCAAATCAGGCCCTCTTCATTCGCCTAAATTTACAGTTGTTATTTTATTTGAGCAACCAGTTTCGGCGCTACATTACGCCATCCATCTTCAGGCCCTCTGACAGATGTGAAGGAAGAATCCCACCTCTGGTCCAATCAAATAGGGGCCAGCATTCAGTGACTGGTATCCGTATATTTTTGACAGAGCGATTCCTTTGATCATCACTTGCCGACTCAATTGCTGATGATCGAAGGTACCTTCAGAACTGTGTAGATGACATTCCTCTGAAAATAATAGATTCTACACGCGAGCTTGAATAGTCGTTTGGTCTCCACTTCTCCAATGACATTATAAATTCCGAAGGAATGTGATCCATTCATCCTGCCTTCTTTGATCGCAGTGCTTCCTAAGCTCTGTTAAACTCTGTTACATAATCCCCTAGGTCTTCTATATGTTCCTCTATCACGTCATCAAATATTTCCTCCCACCTCGTAGAAATCAGCAGTATACTCTTTCCATGTGTTCCGTCTCTCTTCTGCGTCTAACAGAGACACTTACAACCTCAATGTTGACACCTTTGCTTATAATTTCACCGAAGGCTATGTTCGCTTTTCTATATGCTAAACTAGTTATCACATGTTACCTTTTACCCATATAACCTTAGTTTATATGACCTTCGTATTAATAAGGATTTATATAGTGTGCAGAAAATATAGTTTCATGTCTTCCATAAAATTTTCTTTCGAAGTATCACATGACCAAACGTTTACAAAAAGCATAAATATAATGCTATACGTATTTTAGGACACATAATATTACTTAATGAGTGGAAAACCATTGAGGTAAATAAGTTGAGGACCCGTTGACTGAAGAGAAAGTTGATACTGACTCCCATGTGTCCCAGTGAAGTTGAGTGACCGAACAAAGAGCTAGCATTGCTCAGATGAAATACAGCTGCAAAATGCCCTGTGCAATCACATTAATGTGAGCACCTGGTAAAAGCCTGGAAAACGCCTTTTGGAGCGCGGACCGCTCCGAGACATGCAGGCAGAGAGTAATTGCGGTTCTGGAAGGTACCGTGAGGAAGGTGGTATCACGCCGACTCGTTTGCCGTGGCCACCTTTGCTAAGTCTCTCCGTTGTGGATCCACGTTGCGAGCAGCTCGTTCGAAGTGGTCCCACTGATTCTCGATTAGGTTTAAATCTGGGTAGTTTGGTGGTCCGGGGAGTATAACAAACTCTTACTGGTACTCTTAAAAAGGCGCACGCACACTGCGAGCTGTGTGACACGTTACACTGTACGGCTGAGAGACGCCAGCGTGCCGACGAAAAACAGAGTGCTCGTAGGGGTGGACGTGGTCCGCAAAGATGGATGCATACTTGCGTTGATCCATTGTGCCCAGTGGATGACACAAAAACATTCAACAGATATAACGCTCCTTTCTGTTTGGAGGGTGTTTGCTTTCAGACGTCTCACGCCGCACACACCAACGGCCAGCTGCCCGACAGAGAATAAAAAGCGATTCATCTGAAGAAGCCACCCTGTCGTCACTCAGTGGAGGTCCAGTTGCGGTACTGGCATGCAAATTCCGGCATTCGTCGCCTAAGAGTGTGTGTGTATGAACCGGGCGCCCGCTGCGGAAGCCAATACGCAGCAACGTTCGCCTAACAGTCGTTCAGGGGACACTGTTGGTAGCCCCTTGGTTTATCTGGGCGTTCGGATGTCTACCAGTTGCACGTCTATCCACTCGTACGTACCTCCATAGCCGTTATCAGCGCCGTTATCTATGGCCCGTGGTACACCACGGTAGCCTAGATGCCAGTTGTGGACAGTACCGTTATGTCATGCGCTACATAACGTACTTTAACCAAGGCGGCACGCGAGCATTTTACAAACATAGCCGTCTCGGAAACGCTTCTACCCTTGGCCCGAAAGCCAACGATCATGCCATTTTGGACATCAGGTAAATTCGCTCCGTTTCCACATTACGACAACGACAGCACTGTTTTCTGCGACTTAGATACTGTCGACTGTCAGTGCTGCCACTTGCTGTCATTGTGTACATATTGCCGTTGACGTCGAAAGTAAACGGCGTTCATACGCTACTGGCCATTAAAATTGCTACACCAAGAAGAAATGCAGATGATAAACGGGTATTCATTTGACAAATATATTATACTGTAACTGACATGTGATTACATTTTCACGCAATTTTGGGTGCATAGATCCCGAGAAATCAGTACTCAGAACAACCACCTCTGGCCGTAATAACGGCCTTGATATGCCTGGGCATTGAGTCAAACAGAGCTTGGATGGCGTGTACAGGTACAGCTGACCATGCAACTTCAACACAATACCACAGTTCATCAAGAGTAGTGACTGGCGTATTGTGACGAGCCAGCTGCTCGGCCACCATTGACGAGACGTTTCCAATTGGTGAGTGATCTGGAGAATGTGCTGACCACGGCAGCAGTCGAACATTTTCTGTATCTAGAAATACCCGTACAGGACCTGCAACGTGCGGTCGTGCATTATTCCGCTGCAATGTAGGGTTTCGCAGGGATCAAATGAAGGGTAGAGCCACGGGTCGTAACCCATCTTAAATGTAACGTCCACTGTTCAAAGTGCCGTCAATGGGAATGGATCTCGACCGAGACGTGTAACCAATGGCACCCCATACCATCACGCCGGGTGATACGCCAGTATGGCGATGACGAATACACGCTTCCAATGTGTGTTCACCGCGATGTCGCCAAACACGGATGCGACCATCATGATGCTGTAAACAGAACCTGGATTCATCCGAGAAAGCCGGCCGAAGTGGCCGTGCGGTTAAAGGCGCTGTAGTCTGGAACCGCAAGACCGCTACGGTCGCAGGTTCGAATCCTGCCTCGGGCATGGATGTTTGTGATGTCCTTAGGTTAGTTAGGTTTAACTAGTTCTAAGTTCTAGGGGACTGATGACCTCAGCAGTTGAGTCCCATAGTGCTCAGAGCCATTTGAACCATCCGAGAAAATGACGTTTTGCCATTCGTACACCCAGGTCGTCGTTGAGAACACCATCGCAGGCGCTACTGTTTGTGATGCAGCGTCAAGGGTAACTGCAGTCATGGTCTCCGAGCTGATAGTCCATGCTGCTGCAAACGTCGTCGAACTGTTCGTGCAGATGGTTGTTGTCTTGCAAACGTCCCCATCTGTTGACTCAGGGATCGAGACGTGGCTGCGCGATCCGTTACAGCCATGCGGATAAGATGCCTGTCATCTCGACTGCTAGTGATACTAGGCCGTTGGGATCCAGCACGGCGTTCCGTATTACCCTCCTGAACCCGCCGTTTCCATATTCTGCTAACTATCATTGGATCTCGACCAACGCGAGCAGCAATGTCGCGATACGAAGAACGCAATGGAGATAGGCTACAATTCGACCTTTATCAAAGTCGGAAACGTGATGGTATGCATTTCTCCTCGTTACACCAATCATCACAACTACGTTTCACCAGGCAACGCCGGTCACTGCTGTTTGTGTATGAGAAATCGGTTGGATACTTACCTCATGTCAGCACGTTGTATGTGTCGCCACCGGAACCAACCTTGTGTGAATGCTCTGGAAATCTAATCATTTGCATATCATAGCATCTTCTTCCTGGCGGTTAAATTTGGTCTCTGTTGCACGTCATCTTCGTGGTGTAGCAATTTTATTGGCCAGTAGTGTATTAACGTGACTGGACAGTGTATCTCCCGTGAATAAATCGAAGAACCACGTAACTTATAATAACAGAAAAATTATGCAGCCGACAATTATTTCACCACAATGCTAGACGATGTCACTTCGATGTGCCCATTTCAAATTACAAGACCAAATGTCTGTACTAAACCGTTCAGCACGTCCAAGCAATAGGAAGCTGGGAAGCAGCAAGCGGGAGCGCTGAGTGTCCACCAGTCACCTAGCCACGTTAGCATAGCTGATTCCACGCGCCAAGGAATACCGTTGCCGGTTAGAGATCAAGCGATTGGCTCATGAAATGCTTCTACGGTTTCGAACCAGAGATGAGGAAGGTGGAAGAGTGACTATAGGTTCTTTGAGACAAACCATAGGCAATTACTTGAAATCTCCAACAACCAATAAATCATGATTATTAAAATTATTTCCCCTACGCTTCCTATCTACGTGTCTGTGAAGTAAAGGAAAGAGGGGCCTATTGTCTCATTGTTCGTCACGAAAGGAATATGTATGTATACATGGTAGTAAATGGAATGAAAAGGTACCAGTTAATCAGAATGGTGAGACTTATCTCTTTAAATGTTCATAGACATATATCAATACACCGCCACTGATTTCTCTCCTCTGCCAACCTTTTCATTTCAAAGTAGCAACTGCAACCTACGTCCTCAGTTATTTGCTTGATGTACGCTATCCTCTGTCTTTCTTTACAGTTTTTACCCTCTAGTACCACGGAACTTCTTCTTGTCAGTGTTTTCCATCTCCCTCGCTGATTCTGCGGAGAACCAATTCATTCCTTACCTTATAAGTCCATCTGAATTTCAACATTCGTCTGTAGCACCACATCTCAAATACTTCGATTTTCTTGTGTTTTAGCCAGAGTACCATACAATGCTGTACCCCAAAGGTATATTCTCAGATACTTTTTGCACAAATTAAAGCCTATGTTTGACCCTAGTAGACTTCTCTTACTCAGGGATGCCCTTTTTGCCAATGCTAGTCTGCTTTTGATATCCTTGCTCCGTCTGTCGTGGGTTATTTTGCTGCCTTTGTAGCAGAATTCCTTAACTTCATCTACTTCGTAATATCTAATTCTTTTATTAACACACTCTCAGTTCTAGTTTCTGTTACTTCTCTTTACTTTCGCGTTTCTTCAATTTACTTTTAATCCTTATTAGTACTAGTTACAACATTCTGTTCAACAGGCCCTGTACCTCTTCTTTACTTTCATAGTGGGTAGCAATGTGATCATCGTATCACTGACATTCTTTCAGCCCGAGTCTTAACCCCATTCTTGAAGGTTTCTTTAGTGTCCGTCTTTCCTTACTTCGATATATAGTTTGAACAGTAGGGGCGAAAGACTTCATTCCTGCCTTATACCCGTTCTTGATAATCCACTCTTATTTTTCCCTCTTGACTCTTGTACACATTGTAGATCACCCGCTTTCCGTCTATCTTCCCCTTATTTATCTCAGAATTTCGAATATTTTGGCCCGCTGTGCATTCTCAAACGCTTTCTCCAGGTCGACACATGAAAGTGCCTTGATTTTTCTTCAGCTTTGCTTCCCTTATCAACTGCAACGTCAGAAGTGCTTCTCTGGTGCCTGTATCTTCCGTGAAGCCAAACTGATCGTCATGTAACACACAGTTTCCTTTCCCATTCTTCTGTATATTATTATGTTCAGTAAGTCGAATGCATGAGATGTTTAGCTGACTGTGAGATAATTCTCGCACATGTCGGATCTTGCTCTCTTCGGACTTGTGTGGATGACGGTTTTCCTTCCCCGACTGACAGATGGTATCTCTCTAGAATAATTCATTCTACACACTAATGTGAACAGTCATTGTGTAGCACTCTCACCAATGATTTTTTAATTTCCAAATGAGTGTTATCTATCCCTTCCCTTTATCTGATCTTAAGTTACCTAGAAGTTTCAAATTCCTATTAGAGTAATGGATCCACTATTTCTTCCCTGTAGACTCTTATACTTTTTCTGTCACGTCGTCAGGCAATTCCTCCGTTCATAAAGGCCTTCATCGTACTCTTCCCACCTATCCGCTCTCTCCTTTGCCTTTCACAGCATGCTTAATGTACCGCCCTTGTTTTTAATTTCAGTGAACGTTGTTTCGAGTTTTCTGCATGCTGGTCAGTCCTGCCAACAATCATTTATTTTTTAAATTTATGTAGTCTACAATTCGCTGAACTGGTAGCAGACGAAGCAATTAGAATGCGGAGAAAATCAGATACCAGTAGTCCTTCCTTTATTAAACCATTTTTTACGCCTTCCGGCGTTAGCCGTGATCATAATCCTGGTTAAGATAAAAGCGAGACGATTACAAAGTTACGTGGTTGACTTGCGACGAACATAAGTAGTTGGGCCTGACCGACTCTGGCTGCGGTATGGAGGGGCATTTAGTCAGCATACCGCTTTCCCAGTCGTACCGGGGCTCTTGAACTTCGAATCACTACTAATCAGTTGAGCAGCTTCTCGATGGCCTCATAAGGTTGAGCGCACCCAATGTCAATCATCCCACCAAGTAAAAATCCCTCGCAACACCGAGGGTCGAACTCGGGTCCTCCACATGACAGTCAGCCGCCCTAACCACATTTTTTCTTTTCTTTTTTTGTTTCTTTGGCTTTTTTCTTTTTTTAAGTAAATTTTTTTAATTTTTCTGTTGCAATTGTAAATTTTTCTCTACCAACGTTTTTTTATATGGAAAAAGGCGTCGTTCAGTTACGACAAACAAAAGTAGGATGTACATCCGTAGCAACAAAAGAACAAGAGTTCCTTCTAAACTATGAAATAGAATTCGAAACTAATAGTATGATGAGAGATAATAAAGAAAGAAAAATGTAACCAAATCCCGCACGCCATTCCATGTGCATGGCTCATCTGCGTACCGATTCCATGTTCCAAATTGATAAAACATTTCGTAGCGTGTGGAGTTCCATGACGGCGGTCATCCTCTGCCCGGTACTCCCCAACTGTGAGGGGGGTTATCGAAGACACTGCGCAAATACACTGCTGTCCACCGTAAATCCAACACCAAGAAAGACAAGAGGTAGCACAACAAAATTTATTTTGTAGATAACATGTTGACCAAGTATCAAATGATTACGTTTACAGACGTCTGTGACATGTGGTTCCTGCCAGAATCAGTAGCCAGAGTAGCCGCCATTGTTGGAGATCACCGATGCCACACGTCTCGGCATTGAGTCAAAGAGACGTTGGATGTGTTCCTGGGCTACAGCAGCCCAAGCAGCTTCCACACGTTGCCAAAGATCATCTGGTGGGGCAGCTGGGGATGTAATCTGGGTCATAGTTGAGCAACCATGGACCACATGTTTTCTATCCGCGAAAGATCTGGAGAGCGAGCCGGCCAGGGAAGCAATTCAATCTGGTTATTGACGAAGAACCTTTCGACAATGCGTGCCACGTGTGGTCGCGCATTATCCTGTTGAAATATGGCTGTGGCCGAGCCCTGAAGGTAAGGAAGGACAACTGGCTCCAGCACCTCGGATATGTAGCGCCGGCTATTTAAAGTACCGGCAATGCGTACTAGAGGCGTGCGAGAGTAATATCCAATACCGCCCCATACCATAATACCCGGTGCAAGACCTATGTGGCGGTGCATAATGCAGCTGTCCAGCATCCTCTCTCCACGGTGTCTCCACACTCGAATCCGACCATCGTGGTGCTGCAGACAGAAGCGTGCCTCGTCAGTAAAGACGACGTCATTCCATTCTGCCGTCCACATCCGTCTGTCATCACACCACTGGCGACGGAGACGTCTGTGGTCCTGCGTCAATGGCAGACGAAGCAATCGACGTCTTGCGGACAGACCACTCTGCTGTAAACGGCGTCGAATGGTACGCGCAGACACTGGATGATGCGTTACAGACGCAATGTGTTGTGCTATGGTTCGGGATGTCACTGAGCGATCCGTCACTGCCATGCGCACAATTTGCCTATCAGCACGTGCAGTGGTGCACCGAGGTGAATGCGATCGACCACGTCGGTCCGTCGTACCCTCCTGCATCCAACGGTCACATATCCGCATTACAGTTTTTTGGTTTCGTCCAACACGATTAGCGATTTCTCTGTACGATAATCCACAATCTCGGATACTTGATCAAAAGATGTTCGCTGTTGTCTACGAGGCATAACTGATCGTCTTGTGAAACAACCACAAGGTAAACACACGTGCCGAACGTACACTCGTCGAAATCGCCAAGCCTTAAATGGCGCTATGAGGTGCCGCCACAGGCGTGCGTGATGTGCGTCTGCGCTGAAATTCTAATCAGTTGCATATCTCATCGCTGCAAACTCATGGTGTAAATTTCACTTGATTCGGATGCTTCCTTCAGAGTGTTGCATTTACGGTGGCCAGCAGTGTAGTTCGCAAATAGTTGTCGGTATCGGGGTGTACACTCAAGTGTGCTATGACTGTCCTGGAGAAATTGCCAGTAATCAAGGACCATCTTCTCATCATCTCGAAAGAGGTAGTATATGGACATGCCTTTAAACCATGCGAGAGCGTGAGTCTTCGCAGGTGGGAAATAAGTTTCATCTGGACAAAGGAGGAGCCGTGGCTCAATTGTGCGAGGCGCGATACGTAGGTAGCAGGCGAGGATCTTCTGCACTAGCAGCCATACCTCTAACGCCGATCCACATGTTAAACTGTGTTCGTCAGTGTCCACGAGGTGGCAACGTGGGCAAAGGGGGCAATCCGTCATCCCAATAACGTGCAGCCTTTGTCGTGTTACAACCTTTCCGTTCACCACCTGGTACCACGCGGCTCGTACCCGCGTTGGGAGGAATGGCTTCTGGACCGCTCTCCACACTGCAGGCCATAGGGTGGTTAGGCTTTTCCTCTCAATCACATTGCGAGGGATGGACCTTAGCAGCAGCCTGTAACCGTCTCTCGCCTTGGGAGTGCGAGTGTTGGGGAGGTCTGGGTGCACGTAACCATACTCAAGAATAAATGCCGAGAGGTGCGAGAGTGAGGGTGTAATGTGCGCAATCGTGACAGGTGGCAGAAGAGACGCCGGCAGCAATTCCTCTAATAGACGTCCCGTAAGGGAAGCATCTTTGTGGGTCCACAATTTCATCATTGTGCACAAGTAAAGCGCTGTAGCTCTCGCTCGTACATATATAAGTCTCTGTCCGCCATCACGCGGGGGGAGGGTGAGTGTTTCGTAGCGGACTTTGAATAGGAGTCCGGCGGTAAGGTAATATCGAAACGCTGCTTGCAGTCTGTGTACCATCGCTGTCGATATCGGTAGGACCTGAGCCGTGTGGATCATCTCAGTCGCCACGTGAAGGTTGAGGTATTCCACACGCTGTAGGAGGTCCATCTGTCGAAGTAGGTTCCGGCGAACTTCTGTGCGTATTGCCTGTAGTAATCGTGCATAGTTCATGGCAGCCGTGCGGCGCACATCCTCTGTAAATGTTATGCCCAAGAACCGGATCTTGTTGACTAGTGGGAGTGGGGCTAAAGCGTCCTCCTGTAGACCTCTCCCAATGGGCATCGCTGCCGACTTGGCCACATTCATGAGGCTGCCCGCTGCCAATCCATAGCGATTGATCCATTGTATCACCGAGCGTACCTCGTCACCAGATCGGACAAGTAACAGAAGGTCATCAGTATATATCCTGCAGTGAAATGTGTGATCCCTCAATAACATGCCCGAGAGCCTGTTTTTCAACCCTCCGACAAGTGGTTCCAGTGCGATCGCGTAAAGGATCATGGAGAGTGGGCATCCTTGGCGAACTTACCGTCGGATCGGAAAGGGACCCGCAATCCGTCCATTCGCCAGTACACGGGATGCAGCTCCACGGAAAAGGCGCTGAAAGATGTCGAGAAAGTCAGGTGGAAAGCCCATGCGGGCCATAACGGACAGAAGGAACTTGTGTCGAACTCTGTCGAAGGCGTGGTCGAAATCAATGGAGATCAGAGCATCTCGAAGGTGACAGGATGTGGCGATAGCTATTAAATCCCTGCATTCGCTGGTTGCTGTTTGCATCTTGGTCACTCCGCCCTGTGTCGTTTGCTCCATGGAGAGGAGTAGGGGCAGAACCTTCTTTATGCGGCTGGCGAGTAGTCGGGCGAAGATTTTATAGTCCGCGTTGAGCATTGTAATTGGCCTGTAATCCTCGACCGTCCGACCTCTGGAAAGCTTGTGTATCGGTATGAGGAGACCTTCCACGAATCCAGGTGGCACGTGGGAACCGGGGGTCATCAGTTCTTGGTACATGGTGATCCATCGGGGCATCATTAGATCGCGGAAAGTCCGATAAAACTCGAGCATCAGTCCGTCTGGCCCGGGAGATTTGTTGAGTGCTCCCTTGTTAAGCGCGTCCTCGATGTCGTCCCATGTAAGTCCAGCTAACAGCGTCGCCGCTGCTTCATTGTCGAGGGTATGCGACACGTGCTGCAGTATGTCGTGCCCATCCGCTTCCTCTGTATTCACCTCGTCGTAAAACCGGCGATAGTGATCTGCAAATCTTCTGTAACTGCCGCCTGAGTCATTACGACCCTACCACCTGGCAATATGAGGTCCTTGATCAGCTGCTGTCGGCGTCGGCGGCTGTCGAGTACGATGTGATGCATAGACGGGTTTTCTCCTTCCGCTCGGTCTTGACGTCGCGATCGCACGACGACCCCCTCCAAACGTTTCCTCGTAAGCGACAATATTTCACCTTTAATTCGGCGGATTTTCAATTGTCCGTTAGGGGATGGTGGTTGGCTGGCGAGTTCGCGGAGCATCTTGTAATAAAAGTCCAATGTGTGACGATGCCACGCTGCGATATCTTTTCCGAACTGTGTTAGCACACGCCGAAACGCTGCTTTGGCACATTCCATCCACCATGCTAGAGTCGAAGGGTATTGGGGAAGACGACGTTCGCAACCCATCCATGTGTTGGCGATAATATGACGGCATTCCAGGGCTTGAAGATGTGCCACATTCAGCTTCCAGGGTTCTCGGCTGCGCCATATACGCTGCTGCTGTAGAGTGAGTGTGCATATGAAAGCGCTATGATCGGAGAAGGCAAGCGGCCAAAGTTCGGCGTCCAATACTCCAGGCGCTAGAGCTCGTGAGACATAAATGCGGTCTAGGCGACTGGCTGAGTGACTAGTAAGGTATGTCGGCCCGGGACGGTCACCGTGCACTGTCACCCACGTGTCGGTGAGAAGCATATCACGAACCGGGAGCCGAAGTTCTTGACAAGTCGAGAAATGAGGGACTTGGTCTTTGGGGTGGAGCACACAGTTAAAGTCGCCGCCGAAGATATATTGATCGACGCGGCTGATAAAGAGGGGGAGCGATATCCTCCGAGTAGAACAGCGATCGTTCGCGGCGTTGGTCAGTTCCTGATGGAGCGTAAATGTTAATGATGCACGTGCCCAGTGCTGTGATCGCCAGCCTCCTTCCTGACGGAAGGTAAGTCACTTCTTGAATGGCAATTCCGTCGCGCACTAGTATTGCCGTACCGCTGCCATTTCGGTCCGCCGGTGACATATATGTCACATAACCGTAGAAAACAGGAAGGGCCGCTATATACACTTCTTGCAACAGGGCAATGTCAACATCCGAAGAACGAAGCATCTCACGCAGCAACTGGATCTTCACTGCCGTTCGTATCGTGTTGAGGTTAAGCGTGGCGATACGATACGCTTGTTGCCGAACCGCAGGTGTTAAGTTATCCATTAAGACTGAAATTGCTTATGTCACTTCTGATTGTATTGACACCTCCGCATCCCCCGAAACCTCACCTGCAGTCCTTTCTAGAGAGCCGGCGCGAATGGCGTGGGCCCTGTTGGCGTAACTTGCATGGTTCCGTCGTCGTCGTGGTCATCCGCCCACTTCGGGGAACTCAAAGCAAGATCGGCTTCCCTAGCTTTCTCAGGACACGGCATGGGTGCTTGCACTCCAGAAGGTGGTGGGCAGCATCTGTCCTGCATATCGGCATCCGATTTTGCCACTGTAGATATATGTGGTTTGTCCTCAGTTCCGTTCGGTGGTGCCACACTGCAGCAAATGGCGGCTGCCTCTGTGGTAGCGTCGTCATTGAAGGTGGAGTCGTCGTCCTCTGGAGGCTGTGCCGCATCCCGTTCGGAAGTTGCTCTACGCCTCCGCTTCCGTCGCTTCGGAGAGCGTTGCTTCCTGGTGTGTCCTTCTGTGTCAGACGATGGCAAAGATTCACGACGTTCCGGCTCAAAGGCAGCCGTAGGCACAATAAGCGAGTCTACGACCATGCTGTCGTCATGTACCGCCGGCCGAAGTGGCCGTGCGGTTAAAGGCGCTGCAGTCTGGAACCGCAAGACCGCTACGGTCGCAGGTTCGAATCCTGCCTCGGGCATGGATGTTTGTGATGTCCTTAGGTTAGTTAGGTTTAACTAGTTCTAAGTTCTAGGGGACTAGTGACCTCAGAAATTGAGTCCCATAGTGCTCAGAGCCATTTGAACCATTTCGTCATATATCTTGTTACCCGTCGACGGGGGCGGCTGCATCGGAGTTGAATCCGTAGCTTGTGGAACGGGTGTGTCGTCATCGCCCTGTATTTTTAGGATGGAGCCGCGACCCAACAGTGGATGTCGGCTGTCGTGGTGAAGTGGTAGCTGTCGTCAGGGCTGCTGCAGAAGTCACGGGAAGCAGCGTCGGCTGCGACGGCGGGTCCGCAGCAGCCGGCGGCAGTTGAGTGATTCGACGTTGGATATATTCAGATCTGAGGTGACCCTCCTTCCCACAACCAGAGCAGGTCTTCGGTTGCCCGTCGTAGATGACGATGGCACGGCAGCCACTGATATTCAGATATGAAGGTACATGTCTTTTAAGTTCTATTCGGACCTGGCGGACTCCGTTCAGCGCAGGATATGTCTGGAATTGCGTCCATTTTTCCGCAATATGATCATGTACCGTGCCGTAGGGGCGCAGCGCTGTCACGACGTCCTCTGCCGGTAGTTCGAAGTCCCATGCCAGAATAATCGACGTGCACAGTCCCCACATTGCCATCAGCATGGCAGAAGCGGAGGCCCTGTTTCGTTTCCCGAAGGATCCGTTCACATGTTGCGTCGTTGATGATCTTGACATGTACGGTACTACTCACAATGGACAAGTGAATGCTGAGAATTTCGGTCGCCGGGATTTTAACTTCTTCTCGTAAAAATCGTTCGACTTTAAGAGCTTTGGGCCGTGCAAATTCGTTGCGGAACGTAAATTTGAGCGTCGATTTTCTGTACTGGTGCGCCATAGTGATCTATATGCTGAGTACGGCACGCGCGAAACGGCCGAGTACGATGTAAACAACACGAGCGCTCTCTCCGCGGCCGGAACACAAACAGCGCCTCCTCACCGCAGCACAGCCAAAGGCCAACTAACCACTCAGCTGCTGAGGAGAACCATAAGGAACACTCAGCGACACGAAATGCAAAAGTACCTTCCGATCCAAGAAGAGAAGGTAAATAAAGGCATCCAGAGTAGGCTCCAGATATTTTGCAGTTCTAGGCGAAACTATCCAGTACAACTCATTCGAAAAGATGGCGTTAAGCAATTTTCATGAAAGGTACAGAGAAGAATTAAATTCTTTTAACAGCTGTAACTGATTACAAAATCTATAGAGAATGTCAGAAACCATGATAACTGAGTTATTCGGATTTTCCCGAAGAGGACGTATGGAAAACATTTGGCCGGGCTAGTAAGGAACTGTAATTTAGTCGAAGCATGATACTGCTACAGATGACGAGCACTATTCTTAATGTTGGTATACATCATTGTTGTTGTTGTTGTTGTGGTCTTCAGTCCTGAGACTGGTTTGATGCAGCTCTCCATGCTACTCTATCCTGTGCAAGCTTTTTCATCTCCCAGTACCTACTGCAACCTACATCCTTCTGAATCTGCTTAGTGTATTCATCTCTTGGTCTCCCTCTACGATTTTTACCCTCCACGCTGCCCTCCAATACTAAATTGGTGATCCCTTGATGCCTCAGAACATGTCCTACCAACCGATCCCTTCTTCTGGTCAAGCTGTGCCACAAACTTCTCTTCTCCCCAATCCTATTCACTACTTCCTCATTAGTTACGTGATCTACCCATCTAATTTTCAGCATTCTTCTGTAGCACCACATTTCGAAAGCTTCTATTCTCTTCTTGTCCAAACTATTTATCGTCCATGTTTCACTTCCATACATGGCTACACTCCATACGAATACTTTCAGAAATGACTTCCTGACACTTAAATCAATACTGGATGTCAACAAATTTCTCTTCTTCAGAAACGCTCTCCTTGCCCTTGCCAGCCTACATTTTATATCCTCTCTACTTCGACCATCATCAGTTATTTTGCTCCCCAAATAGCAAAACTCCTTTACTACTTTAAGTGCCTCATTTCCTAATCTAATTCCCTCAGCATCACCCGACTTAATTAGACTACATTCCATTATCCTTGTTTTGCTTTTGTTGATGTTCATCTTATATCCTCCTTTCAAGACACTGTCCATTCCATTCAACTGCTCTTCCAAGTCCTTTGCTGTCTCTGACAGAATTACAATGTCATCGGCGAACCTCAAAGTTTTTATTTCTTCTCCATGAATTTTAATACCTACTCCGAATTTTTCTTTTGTTTCCTTTACTGCTTGCTCAATATACAGATTGAACAACATCGGAGAGAGGCTACAACCCTGTCTTACTCCCTTCCCAACCACTGCTTCCCTTTCATGTCCCTCGACTCTTATAACTGCCATCTGGTTTCTGTACAAATTGTAAATAGCCTTTCGCTCCCTGTATTTTACCCCTGCCACCTTTAGAATTTGAAAGAGAGTATTCCAGTCAACATTGTCAAAAGCTTTCTCTAAGTCTACAAATGCTAGAAACGTAGGTTTGCCTTTCCTTAATCTTTCTTCTAAGATAAGTCGTAAGGTCAGTATTGCCTCACGTGTTCCAGTGTTTCTACGGAATCCAAACTGATCTTCCCCGAGGTTGGCTTCTACTAGTTTTTCCATTCGTCTGTAAAGAATTCGTGTTAGTATTTTGCAGCTGTGACTTATTAAACTGATAGTTCGGTAATTTTCACATCTGTCAACACCTGCTTTCTTTGGGATTGGAATTATTATATTCTTCTTGAAGTCTGAGGGTATTTCGCCTGTCTCATACATCTTGCTCACCAGATGGTAGAGTTTTGTCAGGACTGGCTCTCCCACGGCCGTCAGTAGTTCCAATGGAATATTGTCTACTCCGGGGGCCTTGTTTCGACTCAGGTCTTTCAGTGCTCTGTCAAACTCTTCACGCAGTATCGTATCTCCCATTTCATCTTCATCTACATCCTCTTCCATTTCCATAATATTGTCCTCAAGTACATCGCCCTTGTATAGACCCTCTATATACTCCTTCCACCTTTCTGCTTTCCCTTCTTTGCTTAGAACTGGGTTTCCATCTGAGCTCTTGATATTCATACAAGTCGTTCTCTTATCTCCAAAGGTCTCTTTAATTTTCCTGTAGGCGGTATCTATCTTACTCCTCGTGAGATAGGCCTCTACATCCTTACATTTGTCCTCTAGCCATCCCTGCTTAGCCATTTTGCACTTCCTGTCGATCTCATTTTTGAGACGTTTGTATTCCTTTTTGCCTGTTTCACTTACTGCGTTTTTATATTTTCTCCTTTCATCAATTAAATTCAATATTTCTTCTGTTACCCAAGGATTTCTACTAGCCCTCGTCTTTTTACCTACTTGATCCTCTGCTGCCTTCACTACTTCATCCCTCAAAGCTACCCATTCTTCTTCTACTGTATTTATTTCCCCCATTCCTGTCAATTGCTCCCTTATGCTCTCCCTGAATCTCTGTACAACCTCTGGTTCTTTTAGTTTATCCAGGTCCCATCTCCTTAATTTCCCACCTTTTTGCAGTTTCTTCAGTTTTAATCTACAGGTCATAACCAATAGGTTGTGGTCAGAGTCGACATCTGCCCCTGGAAATGTCTTGCAATTTAAAACCTGGTTCCTAAATCTCTGTCTTACCATTATATAATCTATCTGATACCTTTTAGTATCTCCAGGGTTCTTCCATGTATACAACCTTCTTTCATGATTCTTAAACCAAGTGTTAAACATCATTGTATCAGAACTAAAATATTACAATTTCATTGTATTACAATCTGCCCTTAGAGACAGACACAGAGGCTCCGGTCTTGCGGGCGGAAGGGGAGGGGGGTTGGAGGGAGAGGAAGCTATTGGGGGGTGGGGGGAACAATGGGGGGAAAGGGGAGTCTCACAGTTTGTTACAGTTTCCGTCCACTGCCCCTTTCCCCCTAAATCTAACTTGCTTTTAGACCTACTTTTAAAGTGCCAAGTATACTGTAGGGCTATATAAAATGGTTTAATACAATAATAATAATAATAATAATAATAATAATAATAAGCATCACTGCTTAGTACATCACTTTAGTACAAATTTCCAGAAATTCCAGTTCAGAGAAATGCATCGTTTGCGAACTGTCCGAAATAGATGTGTCGTGCAATTGACTTAAGAGATATGTCAACAACAAACTGAGAACTTACAAAAAATGGTCGAAATGGCTCTGAGCACTATGTGACTTAACTTCTGAGGTTATCAGTCCCCTAGAACTTAGAACTACTTAAACGTAACTAACCTAAGGACATCACACACATGCATGCCCGAGGCAGGATTCGAACCTGCGACCATAGCGGTCGTGCGGCTCCAGACTGTAGCGCCTAGAACCCTCGGCCACTCCGGCCGGCGGGAACTTTCAAAAAATGAAAATTTAACCATTATATATGACAAGCGTGGATTCATCATTGTCAGTATTTCGATTAGATATGTAAGGTACGCTTCTGTGTAAATGAAGAGAGTGATGTTTTTTTGCATCATTTCGACCTACATTTTGGAAATCAATGTTTTCTTGTATTTTCTTAGTGGAGGGTGTTTACTTTTATATCTTGACGTACTCAGTTTACTCCAATTTGTTGTTCGTACCTTGGTTTCTGCAGTTACGGTAAGTCTGTGAACAGGAGCCGTTATCTGACTGGAATTTTCTCCATTGTGGGTTAGGACCCAGGCTCATCCGCAGGCTCAAGAAACGGAAAAGTGCCCTGTGTTAAATATACTTCATATTTTTCTAGAATGCCGGCAGAGGTGGCCGAGCGGTTCTAGGCGCTACAGTCTGGAACCGCGACACCGCTACGGTCGCAGGTTCTAATCCTGCCTCGGGCATGGGTGTGTGTCATGTCCTTAGGTTAGTTAGGTTTAAGTAGTTCTCTTTTTGAACCATTTTTCTAGAATCCGTTGCCAGGATCGAGACTCTTCCTGTTATGCTTCTGTATTCTCCGAAAGAAGTCTGCGAAACTGGGAAACTGATACGTGCAAAACTACAAACGCGTTAACGAAGATTTTTGTTACAGAAGGTCATAAACTGCTCCATCACTACCCCAACGGGTCCGTAGATGTCTGCAGTCCAAGTTTCACACCAGCAGAATGCAGGGAATTAGAAATATAGTTCGACTTCTTTGGTAAATGTAAGAATCTGACGCCAAATAGATAAGGTCTCCCATTCACCTACCCACCCCCACCTCCCCTCCCCTGCCAGGACAGCAGCAGTGTACCAAATCTGTCTACATGTAGAGGAAATTCTGTATGTCACTGTACGAACATTTTCTCGGGAACCAGTGTGGTACACAACTAATGGAATGTGGGAAACCGACTAAAAACCACATCCAGGCAGGCCAGAACTGCGACGCTTCGTCGTTAATTCGATTCCCCTTGCCGGAAGCGATTGCATTAACACTGACTGCTACCCGGAAGGGGGGGGGGGGTCAATGTAACATGTTTTGAATGTGTGTCGAGCGTACAATAACGTACAGTATTTTCCGTTTCTACAGCGTTATCTAAAAGTGACGACCTCTCGTAATTATCAAATGGCTCAAATGGCTCTGAGCACTATGGGACTTACCATCTGAGGTCATCAATCCCCTACACTTAGAACTACTTAAACCTAACTACCCTAAGGACATCAGACACATCCATGCCCGAGGCAGGATTCGAACCTGCGACCGTAGCAGCAGCACTGTTGCCGATTGAAGCGCCTAGAACCGCTCGGCGACAGCGGCCTGCTACAAACGCTTTAACGAAGATTTTTGTTACGGAAGGTTATAAACTGCTGCATCACTACTCCAACGGGTCCGCAGGTGTCTGCAGTCCAAGCTTCACACCAGCACAATGCAGGGAATTAGAAATACAGTACTTCTCTGATAAATGTAAGAATCTGACGCTGAGTAAGTGTTTAAGGGGACCAAATAGATAAGGTGTCCCATTCAGCTACCCACCCCCACCTCCCCTCCCCTGCTAGGACAGCAGCAGTGTACCAAATCTGTGCACATGTAGAGTAAATTCTGTGTGCCACTGTGCGAACGATTCCTAATTGCGTAGAATGCCTCTGAGGCGGAATTCGGGAACCAGTTCAAGTGGCTCCGAGCACTATGGGACTTAATTTCTGAGGTCATCAGTCCCATAGAACTACTTAAACCTAACTAACCTACGGACATCAGACACATCCACGCCCGAGGCAGGATTCGAACCTGCGACCGTAGCGTTCCCGCGGTTCCAGACTGTAGAGCCGAGAACCGCTGGCAAACTCTGGCCGGCCTCGGGAACCAGTCACCGCCGGCCTTGTGGCCGAGCGGTTCTAGGCGCTTCAGTGCGGAACCGCGCAGCTGCTACGGTCGCAGGTTCGAGTCTGCCTCGGGCATGGATGTATGTGATGTCCTTAGGTTAGTTAGGTTTAAGTAGTTCTAAGTCTAGGGGACTGATGACCTCAGATGTTAAGTCCCATAGTGCTTAGAACCATTTGAACCATTTTGAACCAGTCACCAGTCTGGTACACACCTAGTGGAATGTGGGAAACCGCTTAAAAACCATATCCAGGCAGGCCGGCACTGCGACCCTTCGTCATTAATTCGATTTCCCTTCCCTGAAGCGCTTGCCACCCCGGGTGGTGGTCAATGTAACATGTTTCGAATGTGTGTCAAGCGTATAGGGACGTACAGTATTCTCTCGTTTCTCCGGCCTGACCTAAAAAGTAAAGACCTCTCGTAATTATCGCGGACGCATTTAAATTTTGATTCTAAATGAAGGAACACTTTCTACTTCAGCAGAATCATCTCATCTGAAATTTGCAAGGTCCGCCAGATTACGTGGACGATTGCAGAGACGCACAGGAGCAAATGCGGTCCAATTGTCTCCGAAGCGGAACCGCAGTCGCCCAGGAGCGGGAGTGGGGCGGACACCCCCCTCTCGCGGCCGCGACCTGCGCCCATCTGACCATCGACCGGCGCGGGCCGCCTGCCGGGCCGGGGATCAACAATGCGCGGAGTGGCCAGGGTAGGGCGTGACGTCACCGCTCACGTGCCCGCGCCGAGCGCTCAGTTCGCACGTGGGGGCTAACGATCGGCGCGGGGAGGGCCGGGCTCCGGGTGCGGAGGCTGTGGCAGCGGCAGTGCCGCCCGCCGCCGCCATGAGGACGCTGGTGTCGCTGGAGCCGCTGCCGCTGCCCGCCGCCGTGCAGCAGCGCGTCGGCGAGGCGCTCAAGGCCGCCACCGCCAACGGGGGCTGCGCCGCCGGCACCGGGACCGGCTCCGCCACCGACGCCGACGCCGACGACCAGCAGCCGCCGCTGCCCCCCGACACCAAGAGTAAGACTCTTCTGCCTGCTCGCAACACGCTCCGGGCGTTTTGCTCCTCAGGGTCATGTACTTGACCTTTCCTCAAGTGATACAAAATACCACTAAGAACAATTGGCGCGTGAGGCACTGCAATGAGAAAAATAGCAAATTAAATTTTTCATTCATTTCCTTCTAATGTTCTCCAAATTTTTTCATTCATTTCCTTTTAATGTTCCCCAAAAAATAAACCACTACCTAAATTACGCCCGTTTCACAAGCAAGGCTTTATTTTTTAAAATTTGTACCATTCAGTAATCCATAACACTACCAGTAGTTCTCGGTATGTAGATCACAACGCGAGAAATCAGGAACTACATTGTTATTAAAATTTTTCATTTGTTTTTGAATACTGTTTGCCAAAAACTAGGTCGTTATATAAATTATGTCCTGTTCCAAGTGCACAACATTTCGTTCAGTGTCACGAATCACTATTACTTACACTCGACGTAAGACATTACTGCGCGAATAACCAGAAATTTTGATTTATTGAAAATAATTCGCTAGTGACCTCTTAC
This sequence comes from Schistocerca serialis cubense, assembly GCF_023864345.2. Lineage (NCBI taxonomy): Eukaryota > Metazoa > Arthropoda > Insecta > Orthoptera > Acrididae > Schistocerca > Schistocerca serialis. The sequence goes on along the minus strand of NC_064641.1, from coordinate 350,562,821 downwards.
TGTCATTGAAAAACTACAGCACTACATATATAGCACTTAGGTTTCAGGTGCATGACATTTTTTTGCAGATATCCAAAACGCTACTACTTAGAATCGGCGCCGGACACTGCAACGAGAAAAATCACAAACTACAAATCTTTCGTTTATTTTATCTTACTGTTCCGCAAAGAGTAAACAATTACATAAATTATATCCAGGTTCCAGGTGCACGTTCTTTATTTAATTTTTATTTATCTTCTCATGTCTTATAGTGATCCATAACGCTATCAAGTAAGTGACATTACAACGTGAAAAATCAGAAACTACATTGTTGCTAATATTTTTCATTGGTTTTGATTACTGTTTCCCAAAGAATAAATCGTAACATAAATTCTATCGCTGTATCTGGTGCTTAACATTTCATTCAGTGATCTACATCACTATTAATTACAGTCGGTATAAGAAATTACCGTGCAAATAATCAGAAAATTTATTATTTTGAAAATAGTTCAATGCTTTCCCCTTTAGTCACTGAAGGACTACACAATTAAGTACAATGTGTTCAGTTTTCGGTTACATGACATTTTCTACAGTTATCCAAAACACTGCTTATTATAGGCTGCGCGAGTCGCTACATCGAGCAAAATCGAAAACTGTACTTTAAAAAAAAATTCTGAAACATTAAGTAAAATATATTCAGGTTTCAGGTCCGTAGAATTTCTTGCATAGATCCAAAACACTACTTATTATAGTCAGTGCGAGCAATTACAATGAAAAGAAAATCGGAAATTACATTTTTTTCGAAATTATTTAACTGGTTCATTCTTACTGTTATCGAAAAACTAATTTATTTGGCATTTACGTCTTAGTTCCAAGTACATGTCATCTTTTTATAGTGATTACAAATTGTAGTCGGTGTGTGACGTAATAATGTAATAACTAGAAACTACATTGGTATTAAAATTGTTCATTGACCTTTTTCCTCAGTGTTTCTCAAAGTTTTAATCATTACGTGAATTACGCTCATCACGTTTCATTCAGTGAACCGTATCACTACTAAGTGTAGTCCACGTGAGACGTTACGTTGAGAAATATCAGAAATTATAGTATTTTAATACATCCTCCCTAATTTAATTTACTGTTAATGAAACACTAAATCATAATGCAAATGTCCTGCACCGCCTCTGCTTGTGAATGACTCAGCCTTTTCATCTGTAGCATTTAAAACAGTCATCAGGACCGGCTATAAACTAGAGACGAAGGAAGCTGCCGCCCCTGGCGGGACGCTATAATTTTGGCGGCAGTACATAAAAATTCCAATAACAGGATTTCTTAGTTTACTTTGTTAGCGGCTTAGCCTCCTTATCAGTATAATACGAAAGTAAAAATCTACATTACATTTTATAATGTATGAATGTTTGTATCGACGTAGATGTCTTGGCTGCAATGCACAATTATTGCCCCTAATGGTCCTCTAAGTACCCTTAGCCCACTCCCGGAAAAACTCGAAGCTCCGATCCCACACTCAGTATGTGGCGCAGACCTAGAATGAAAATTTGACGGGAAGTGACATTTCCTTTCACGTAGTATTTGATATCCAATCAACTTTTTTTTTAGTAATGTTTGTTGACTTACCATATTTCTGACACTTCTTCAGTTCGTTATGGTTCCGCTAACTGTTTATTTACGTATTTTTATTATGAATTTCATGCATATTACGAAGGAAACCTCTGATGACTGAGAGAATTGTTGTAGTGTTCTACTAATTTAAATTTTTTTATGGAATGAATGAAAGGAGAGGACGCTAAATCCCTACTTCAACTATGGCGCCAGAGTAGAACACTATTCATTCACGTGCAATGCTTTACCAATTAAGTCATCTCGATATAGATTAATCCCCAAATGAAACTCGGTACTGCTTCCTCTCCACTTCGGTTGAAGTTGCACGGAGGGTCTTTTTCTATAATGTGGAGAGAAGCTATTTTCTGATGTAGGTGATGACACACTTTGTTGATTCCAATTATTACAAAGCAAGTGAGAGAGCCATGATGGAATTTCGAAGAAGAAGTGAAAAACAGTTTTGACTCGGTGGTGACGCGTGCTGCGATGGTTCCACTAGATGTATTCGTTATAGGCACGTGTCAGTCACACTGTAGTAAGTTACCAGATACAACGAACATAGGGTGTCCTGTGCAAACGTTAAAATCTCAGCCGTAGCCGTTTCTGATGCAAAGTCGTAAAGTTAATTTGATTCCTCTACCAGTTCATGCATCCGGTTAGGGGGCTCTGCAGCTAAGTGGACAACCACAATGCGAATGAGGGCTACCAACGATTACAAGGCCTTGCCAAAAGTTGTATCAAGCGCCACGAAAATAGCGCTGCAATCAACTATGGGCTTCACCTTGCACCTTTCTATCTGTAGCTTACCGTATGACTAATGAATCAACAATAGACATCCGTTATCAGCAACAAAAATGTGTCTTATCTGCCCTACACGACAGCATAAAATGTCGAAAATGATGTTTGAAGAAGTCAGACCAGATCAGATACTGGCCACATTCAGTTTGGTTCTTTACTGAGGAAAGCATTTTCATCCATTGCTCTGTAATAACGCAATGGGAAAAAATTAAAGAAAAAGAATAGAGTGGTAAAAATTTCGAAATATTTAAAATTATATCAATTTTTAGACGAGAATATTCAAATACATATTTCATCTTAATAGGGATACCGTAATCTGTTTATACATTAGAATCTGGAACTGAATTTGGTATTCATTCGATAAGCGGTAGAAAATTACAATAGCGGCTAGTTTCTGTTGATTTGCCGATGATGCTGTAGTCTACAGCAAAGTAATATCACACGAAAATTGTGAACAAATCAATGAGGATTTGCAGAAAATAAATGCGTGGTGTAATGACTGGCAGTTATCTCTCAATATTAGTAAGTGTAACCTACTGCGTATAAAAAGGCGAAAGTCCCCATTAAAGTACGAGTACAAAATAAATGCCCACTCTTTGGAAGCGGCAACGTCCGTCAAGTACCTGGGTGTGACTATTCGAAATTATCTCAAATGGTATGATCAGATTACACAAGTAACGGGTAAGGCGAACTCTAGATTGCGGTTTATTGGTAGAATCCTGAAGCGATGCAGTCCTTCAACAAAGGAAATAGCTTACAATACGTTAGTTCGTCCAGTCTTGGAGTATTGTTCGTCTGTATGGGACTCTTACTGGTTGGATCTAATTCGAGAGATTGAGAAGGTCCAAAGAAGAGCGGCAAGATTCGTGACTGGTACATTTAGCCATCGCGAGAGCGTTACAAATCTTATAGACAGTTTGAAGTGGGACACACTTGCAGATAGACGACGCACTAAACGGAAGGGCTGCTCACTAAATTCCGAAACCCGATCTTCACCGAGGATGTAGAGCATATATTATTACCACCAACTTTCAAATCGCGCAATGATCACCATTCAAAGATAAGGGAAATAAGAGCTCGTACTGAGGCGTTCAGACAGTCGCTTTTCCCTCACACGATCCGCGAGCGGAACAGAAGGGGGGAATATGATTTTGGTTCGAATTGTGCCCTCCGCCACACACCGATTGGTGGCTAGCGGAGTATATATGTAGATGTAGATAGCCTACGAAGAATTATTTAACTACAATGTATTTTTTACAGTTGAATTTTGACAATTAAAATATCACAATATCGACTATCATTTTTAACACGTCGCGTATCAAAGTCTTTTTTTTTTTTTTTTTCACCATGACATCTGCAATTCCTAGCAGTTTTATTTGGAACAACTGTTAATTTTTTCTCATTTTCTGCCCTTGCAAATGATCGTCAATGATGCAATTTCTTTAATATATGATGTTATATACCTACTTAGTTTCATAGTACATTTGCGCTGACCCTACATTTTGAACACCGCACAACAGAGGATTTTAACAATTTACCTATGATAATAATCAAATATTTGATACTATTGGAGGCATAATAACAAATCTCTAATTTGGTAACAATGAATGTTATACCCCTTTCAATAAGAGATGTGATACAAAACTTCCTGATAGAAAAGAAACTATTTGCTGGGCCGGGACTCGAAGTTTTCTCCAGCAAGTGCTCACATGACTCAGAATCCAACCTCACAGATCCATTACCGCTAGTATTCTTTTATCTAACTTCTGTGAAGTTTGCATGGTAGGAGGGGACACTGAAGAAGTAAAGCTGTGAGGGCGGCTCTGAATTGTTCTTGGGTAGCCCAGTCACTGTAACGTATGCGTACGAAAAACGAAGATCCCAGTTTCAAAGTCCAGTCTGGTACATAATTTTAGAGTGTCAGAAAGTTTCATATTAGCGCACTCTGTACTACTCAATGAAAATTCACTCTTGGAACATGATGCAATAAAACGAGTGTGTTTATTATAGATTTTATAGCTCTGCTTACAGAAATGTGTTACAGCTAAAAAAATTCATAGAAAGTAAGAAGAAGCACACAAAATCTTCATATGAAACAGTGGCTACAGTTTATCAAAATTAGCGACCCGCCCCAGTGACCCACGGGTGGCAATAAATATCTACAGCCGGACGACTTCTCTGTAACGTGTAGTGATATGCACAAACCTTTCATATGAATCAGTCTGTCTATTAGTGAAAACCATATAAAATCCCTACAGTAGTTAAAAGGTAGCTTTCACACACTAAGAGAAAAACACGGATGGAGGACATAACTTTATAATACATTTTGGGCAAAGTTTGCTACTATCTGGAGCTGCAGCGGCTGTTCACTGCTTCTCAGCTGACCAGATGGTATCCCCCGCCACTGTCACGAGACGACACTCCAGACCCCAATTAAATATGAAACAGATAACAATACACATATTACACACTCATTATATACACAAATCTTATCCATGAATCTCTCTATCTAATAATGAAAACAGTATCAAAATCACTAAAGTAGTTCTTGCAATTAGCCTAAACGTACAGATATAAAAATGCGGCGGGGTTAAAGCTCAAATTTGTATGACTATTGTATCGATTGTTTCGTACTGGCCTGATTATCATCCGAAATAAATGCCGAAAAAAAGTGGCCCCAAAAGTTTGAGAATGTTTTAATCTTTTTCAATAATATCAGAAAACACTACAGGTTAAATTTATAGGAAAAGTCCTAATGCCTACAAAATACACTCTAAGACAAAAAAAAGTCTCACCACAAAGAAATTAATCGGTTGGGACCGAAATCAGCAGATGTGATGTAGATATCCAGCCAAACAAATGTTATATTTTCAGAAAAACTTGATGATTTGTTCAAGAGGAAGAGCTTCACAAATCACTCCTCTGGTTGTCATCCGTGGCGCCCTTACAGCACAGTGGCATGTCGAGGACATTCTACGACCTATTTTCGTGTTACCTTCCTGGGCTTACATTTCAGCAAGGTAACGTCCGTCCGCATACGGCGAGAGTTTCTACTGCTTGTCCTCACTGTTGCCAAACCCTAATTTGGCCAGCGAGGTCTTCGGATCTCTACCCAACTGAGCATTGTGAGTAGGACCTTCAACGAGGTCAGGATTTTTACTACCTAATGCGCCAGTTTGCCAGAATTTGGCACGACATCCCTCAGAAGGACATCCCAGAACTCCATTAATCAATGTCAAACCCAATAACTGCTTGGTTAAGGGCCAAAGGTGGACCAATGCTTTATTGCCTCTTTCTCTTGAACAGCAATTAACCAGCTCTTTGACATTGTAAGCATTTGTTGATCGGAACAGGAACATTACGTTTCTCGCTTAACGCGAGCTGTCGCCTTACCATTCGGCTATCAGTGCAGACCCAATCTTCCAAATTACGTCAACCAAGTGTGTACTTCCTGTACTCGTACATCCATTATGTATATTTACGTACAGGGGACACATTTTAGTTGAAAATCGCTTGGTCGATGTAGGCGGATAAATACGATATTGCGGTGCCTTTGTTATTCCTAATTAAGATGTAAAATTCCTTCGAACATGCATGCATGTAATTCGGAATAACACGCGTACTGCAGTATCGTATTTATCTGCCGACACCGGGCGAGAGACTTTCAAATAAAATGTCTCCCCCAAACGAGAATATACATAACGGATGTACGAGTACAGTATGTGGACGCATGGTTGACGACGTATGAAAGTTTGGGTTCGACTCTGAGTCGTGCACGGATAGCCAAATGGTAAGGCGACCGCTCGCGACAAGCGGAGTATCCCGGTTCGAGTCCCAGTCTAGCACAGATTTTCACTGTCGTCATTCCTTTACACAGCTGATGGTAGTCTATATTCGCAACTGCAAATACATTTCATGTATTGCATGACGGTTGCAGTCGCCGCAGTGCGTGTTCCCTCGACATTGCAAACTTTAAAATGGTACGCCGATTTTCTTTTTCAGAAATCAGGCTAAGCCCTGAGAAACTGCAGATCTCTCGTGGAGCGTCAATGGACTGCTATTGTTTTGTTATTTAAGTATAACAGCACCGATCATCCACATAGACAGAGCGAGATGGCGTAGTGATTACCGCACTGGACTCGCATTCGGGAGGACGAAGGTTCAAACTTGCGTCCGGCCATCCTGATTAAGGTTTTCCATGATTTTCCTAAAAGGCTTCAGAAAAATAATGGTATGGTTCCTTTGAAAGGGCACAGCCGACTTCCTACCCCATCCTAACCTAACCCGATGTGACGACCGCCCTCGCTGTTTGGGCCCCTCCCCCACATCAGCCAACCAAGCAACCTGCGTTACACCTCTCTTCTCCTTCAACCACGGAAACAAGCATTAGTATATCGAAGCTTACGAAGCGCAGACGTTTTTGCAGGAGGTACACGTTTGTTTGCATAGATTTGTTCGTTCCAGAGGACGCTACATTGTTGTTGTGAAATTTTTAATTTTTTTCTCTATCTTTTAAGGTTTTCCTGAGTTTCTTTTACCGTCGAAATTTACTTTTCAAATAAGGTTTTCGTTGCAGTTTACATTTACCTTCCTCTTTCCAGGAGATAGGAGGATTCGAAAATGGGCGGTGCGAAATAAGTGAACTGCAGACAGTATATCCTCTAACTTCACTAATGTAACATATAGTAATGATGGACTATACCTGTCCGGAAAGGTAGACAACAAGGAAAATTTTGGTGCGACAGTCTCAGCTTAGACGAAGGAAGTTACCATGAGCTGCTCCTGCACACTGCACGAAGGTGCCATGTGAAATGTCTGTGGTTAACCGCTGGGAGGATTTAGTACCCTAGAAAATGAGTGCTACACGGCCAGGTGTGCGTTTGCACAATGACAAGTAAGGGTAATACCAGGAACAGGTATTTGTGTCATCCTTTCCATTACTTTAACGCAGCAGTTCAAAAACTCAGTCGAGGACATTTATTATACCATTAGATTACAAATTAAGACTTGTAAGGCTACAATTTCTCATGATCTTCAATGATACTTCCCAAGAACATGTACTTCGATAATGTAAGACGTTTTAAGTGTTGATGATTACCGGTTTGATAGTCTAAGAAGTTTTAAGTGGTGCAAAGACAGCCACTAGAGCCAATAGTGACAATTGTGTATTTCAAGGTAAATATGAACAGCACATTTTATGGAGAGTGGTGGATAGTAAGACGATACCACACAATTCTACGCAGTTTCACGTGCCTGCCCACGCTACAAATCAGTAAGTGATATTCAGAAACTTTCTCCACAAAGATACACAGGAACGTAGGAAATTGGAGAGATACTTCAGAATAAAGTAACTATGTCAGGGAAGGTGGTTACTGATAATTGGTTTAATTTATTGTGAAGTACTTATACACTGACGGAAGAAAATCACAGCATCAAGAAGGAGTTGTGCGACATAGACGAAAGTTGGTAGCCGTGTTTCTACATCTGAAAGATGATGTGTTTTAAAATTTCGTGCAAGTTACATAAGACTGGTGCTTATAGCGCCACTACGAGGATGCAAATCAGGTTTGCTTTAAATACACGTTTTAACGCTCGTGAGCGTTAGTTACGTTTGAAATTGCACTTGGTGAATTGATGTTAGTCAAGAATTCCTTTAAGGCGACAAAAAAGCCATTATCAACAACTCACTGAATCTGAACGAGGTCGTGCAATAGGATCCGAGAAGTTGGACGTTCCTTCTGCGATGCTGCAGAAAGACTGGGTAGAAATGTAGCCAGTGCACATGATCGTTGCCGGTGGTGTCCACGAAAATGTACGTCGCAAGAAGACCAGGCTACGGACGGCTACGTTGCGCTACCGAGTGGGACGAGCATCAAGTTTGGCGTATGGCTCTGGCGCATCGTACTGCATCTGTAGCAGCAAAGTCAGCAGCATCTGGCACCACAGTGCCGCAACCAACTGTTACAAATCGGTTACTTAAGGACAGCACGGAGCCAGAAGCTCTCTAGGCTGCATTCCACTGACCCCGAACCACCGCCTGTTGCGACTACAGTCCTGTCAAACGATACGTCAATGGAAGGCAGCGTGTAGGCCTGTTGCGTTTTCTATTGAAAGCTGGTTCTTCCTCGGTGCCACTTACGGCAGTTTGTCGTTTAGAAGGACGCCAGTTAAGGTGCTGCAACCAGCCTGTCTGAGTGATAGACGGATTGGACCTACTCCTGGAGTTACGGTCTGGTGTGAGATCTCGCATGGCAGCAGGAGGCCTCTCATGGTTACCCCACGCACCCTGATCTACATCTATCTACATCTACATTGATACTCCGCAAGCCACCCAACGGTGTGTGGCGGAGGGCACTTTACGTGCCACTGTCATTACCTCCCTTTCCCGTTCCAGTCGCGTATGGTTCGCGGGAAGAACGACTGTCTGAAAGCCTCCGTGCGCGCTCTAATCTCTCTAATTTTACATTCGTGATCTCCTCGGGAGGTATAAGTAGGGGGAAGCAATATATTCGATACCTCATCCAGAAACGTACCCTCTCGAAACCTGGCGAGCAAGCTACACCGCGATGCAGAGCGCCTCTCTTGCAGAGTCTGCCACTTGAGTTTATTAAACATCTCCGCAACGCCACCACGGCCACCAAACAACTCTGTGACGAAACGCGCCGCTCTTCTTTGGATCTTCTCTATCTCCTACGTCAGACCGATCTGGTACGGATCCCACACTGATGAGCAATACTCAAGTATAGGTCGAACGAGTGTTTTTTAAGCCACCTCCTTTGTTGATGGACTACATTTTCTAAGCACTCTCCCAATGAATCTCAACCTGGTACCCGCCTTACCAACAATTAATTTTATATGATCATTCCACTTCAAATCGTTCCGCACGCATACTCCCAGATATTTTACAGAAGTAACTGCTACCAGTGTTTGTTCCGCTATCATATAATCATACAATAAAGGATCCTTCTTTCTATGTATTCGCAATACATTACATTTGTCTATGTAAAGGGTCAGTTGCCACTCCCTGCACCAAGTGCCTATCTGCTGCAGATCTTCCTGCATTTCGCTACAATTTTCTAATGCTGCAACTTCTCTGTATACTATAGCATCATCTGCGAAAAGCCGCATGGAACTTCCGACACTATCTACTAGGTCATTTATATATATTGTGAAAAGCAATGGTTCCATAACACTCCCCTGTGGCGCGCCAGAGGTTACTTTAACGTCTGTAGACGTCTTTCCATTGATAACAACATGCTGTGTTCTGTTTGCTAAAAACTCTTCAATCCAGCCACACAGCTGGTCTGATATTCCGTAGGCTCTTACTTTGTTTATCAGCCGACAGTGCGGAACTGTATCGAACGCCTTCCGGAAGTCAAGAAAAATAGCATCTACCTGGGAGCCTGTATCTAATATTTTCTGGGTCTTATGAGCAAATAAAGCGAGTTGGGTCTCACACGATCGCTGTTTCCGGAATCCATGTTGATTCCTACATAGTAGATTCTGGGTTTCCAGAAATGACATGATACGCGAGCAAAAAACATGTTGTAAAATTCTACAAGAGATCGACGTCAGAGATATAGGTCTATAGTTTTGCGCATCTGCTCGACGACCCTTCTTGAAGACTGGGACTATCTGTGCTCTTTTCCAATCATTTGGAACCCTCCGTTCCTCTACAGACTTGCGGTACACGGCTGTTAGAGGGGGGGCAAGTTCTTTCGCGTACTCTGTGTAGAATCGAATTGATATCCCGTCAGGTCCAGTGGACTTTCCTCTATTGAGTGATTCCAGTTGCTTTTCTATTCCTTGGACACTTATGTCGATGTCAGCCATTTTTTCGTTTGTGCGAGGATTTAGAGAAGGAACTGCAGTGCAGTCTTCTTCTGTGAAACAGCTTTGGAAAAAGGTGTTTAGTATTTCAGCTTTACGCGTGTCATCCTCTGTTTCAATGCCATCATAATCCCGTAGTGTCTGGATATGCTGTTTCGAGCCACTTACTGATTTAACGTAAGACCAGAACTTCCTAGGATTTTCTGTCAAGTCGGTACATAGAATTTTACTTTCGAATTCAATGAACGCTTCACGCATAGCTCTCCTTACGCTTACTTTGACATCGTTTAGCTTCTGTTTGTCTGAGAGGTTTTGGCTGCGTTTAAACTTGGAGTGGAGCTCTCTTTGCTTTCGCAGTAGTTTCCTAACTTTGTTGTTGTACCACGGTGGGTTTTTCCCGTCCCTCACAGTTTTACTCGGCACGTACCTGTCTAAAACGCATTTTACGATTGCCTTGAACTTTTTCCATAAACACTCAACATTGTCAGTGTCGGAACAGAAATTTTCGTTTTGATCTGTTAGGTAGTCTGAAATCTGCCTTCTATTACTCTTGCTAAACAGATAAACCTTCCTCCCTTTTTTTTATATTCCTATTAACTTCCATATTCAGGGATTCTGCAAAGGCCTTATGATCACTGATTCCCTGTTCTGTACATACAGAGTCGAAAAGTTCGGGTCTGTTTGTTATCAGTAGGTCCAAGATGTTATCTCCACGAGTCGGTTCTCTGTTTAATTGCTCGAGGTAATTTTCGGATAGTGCACTCAGTATAATGTCACTCGATGCTCTGTCCCTACCACCCGTCCTAAACATCTGAGTGTCCCAGTCTATATCTGGTAAATTGAAATCTCCACCTAAGATTATAACATGCTGAGAAAATTTATGTGAAATGTATTCCAAATTTTCTCTCAGTTGTTCTGCCACTAATGCTGCTGAGTCGGGAGGTCGGTAAAAGGAGCCAATTATTAACCTAGTTCGGTTGTTTAGTGTAACCTCCACCCATAATAATTCACAGGAACTATCCACTTCTACTTCACTACAGGATAAACTACTACTAACAGCGACGAACACTCCACCACCGGTTGCATGCAATCTATCCTTTCTAAACACCGTCTGTACCTTTGTAAAAATTTCGGCAGAATTTATCTCTGGCTTAAGCCAGCTTTCTGTACCTATAACGATTTCAGCTTCGGTGCTTTCTATCAGCGCTTGAAGTTCCGGTACTTTACCAACGCAGCTTCGACAGTTGACAATTACAATACCGATTGCTGCTTGGTCCCCGCATGTCCTGACTTTGCCCCGCACCCGTTGAGGCTGTTGCCCTTTCTGTACTTGCCCAAGGCCATCTAACCTAAAAAACCGCCCAGCCTACGCCACACAACCCCTGCTACCCGTGTAGCCGCTTGTTGCGTGTAGTGGACTCCTGACCTATCCAGCGGAACCCGAAACCCCACCACCCTATGGCGCAAGTCGAGGAATCGGCAGCCCACACGGTCGCAGAACCGTCTCAGCCTCTGATTCAGACCCTCCACTCGGCTCTGTACCAAAGGTCCGCAGTCAGTCCTGTCGACGATGCTGCAGATGGTGAGCTCTGCTTTCATCCCGCTAGCGAGACTGGCAGTCTTCACCAAATCAGATAGCCGCCGGAAGCCAGAGAGGATTTCCTCCGATCCATAGCGACACACATCATTGGTGCCGACATGAGCGACCACCTGCAGATGGGTTCACCCTGTACCCTTCATGGCATCCGGAAGGACCCTTTCCACATCTGGAACGACTCCCCCCGGTATGCACACGGAGTGCACATTGGTTTTCTTCCCCTCTCTTGCTGCCATTTCCCTAAGGGGCCCCATTACGCGCCTGTAGTGCTGACACTCATGAACAGTTTTTCAGAGACTGCTCTCCAGTAGGATAAACATCGTCCATTTATCACTATTGTATCCCAACGTGCCCTACAGAGTGTCGACATATTGCCTTGGCCTACACAATCACCAGATCTGTCTCCAATCGATAACATATGGGATATCATCGGATGGTAACTCTAATGCCGTCCACAAAAAGACATAAATCGACCCTGTATAGTGCAATAGACATGGAACTCCATAGCACAAACTGACATTCGGCACCTGCAAAACACACTGCTTGCACGTTTTCATGCTTGTATTCAACATTCTGGCGGTTTGACGAGTTATTAATGTTCCAGCACTTCACATCTGTAATGATTTATCTCGCAAGGATTTATCTTGGAATGTTAATCACTTAGATGTGTCCCTAAACAAACGCATCCCAGAAATTTCATTACTCGATATTAATTATTTTTTGCTGTATAGATTTTTTTCCATGACTCTCTACATTCCACGGAACTATCCTTGGGACATACTTCCCAAATCAATAAGGGTAGTGCAAGAATTGCAGACTGCCTCCAACCATGCGTAGCTAATGCTTAATTACTGCCATTATTACTTCTCCATGAATACCTTTCACTCCTGTATACAGTCTTCTAGTTTCTGACTATGACATTTTAACGTTATGTTCGCTGTGGTCTTCAGTGAGAAGACTTTATGGATGCAGCCCTCAGGGACTGGCTACCACGAGCAGGCCTCATCATCTCTGTATAACTATTGAAACCTTCAGCCGTTTGAACTTGTTTAGTATACCCGTGTGGATTTAGGAAACGTAAAGGAACCAGAGATGCACTTCTAAAGTTGCGGTTCATAGGGAAGAAATACTGAAGAAAAATCGGTACACGCACGTAGGATTTGTCGAACTGGAAAAAGCGTTCGACAATATCAAATGGTGCAAGATGTTCGAAATTCAGAGCAAAACATGGATAGATCCCACAGGGGAGGACGGGTAATATACAATATGTACAAGAACAAAGAGGGCATAATAAAAGTGGAAGATTAACAACGAAGTGCTCGAAACAACCAAGTGCTCGAATTAAAATGGGTGTAAGACAGGAATTAAGTCTTTCACCCCTATTGTTTAATCCATACATCGAAGAAGCAATACCGAAAATAAAATAAAGGTTCAAGAATGAGATTAAAACTAAAAGTGAAATGATATCAATGATAAGATTTGCTGATGACATTGCTATCTTCAATGAAAGTGAAGAAGAATTACAGAACTGTTGAACTTCAGTCTAATGAGTACAGAATATGGACTGTAAATCGAACAAAGCCGAAAGTAATGGGGTGCAGCATAAACGGGAACAGCAAGAAACTTAACAGAATTTTGAAAAACAAAGTAGATGAAGTTAAGGAATTCTGCTAAGTAGGCAATAAAATTACCCATGATGAACAGAGCAAGGAAGACATAAACAGCAGAATGTCGTACAGAAAGAATGCATTCCTGACCAAGATCGGTCCGTTAATATCAAACAAAGGCTTTAAGTGCAGGAAGAAATTTCTGAGAATGCACATTTGCAGCGCAATATTGTATGGTAGTGAAACATAGACTGTGGGAAAACCGGAAGAGAAGATAATCGAAGTATTTAAGACGTGGTGCCACAGAATAAAGCTGAAAATTAGGTGGACTGATAAGGTAAAGAATGAGGAAGTTCTCCAGAGAATCGGCGAGGAAAGGTATATATGGGAAAGACTTACCAGAAGAAGGGAATAACTTCCATGGTACTAGAGGAAGCTATAGAGGGTAAAAACTGAGATTGGGAAAGAAAGAAACTGTTCTCAAGTCTTACTCACCCTCTACTATTTTTCCACCCGCAATCACTGCAGTTCTATACTGCCATTTCTTTGATGCCTCGGAATGTGTCTGATCGACCAGTAAGTTCATTTAGTCAGGTTGTGCCCTAACTTTTTATTCTCCCCAATTTGGCTCAGTTTCTCCACGTATAATCCTCAACATTCTTCTAGAGCACAATACTTCAAAAATTTCTGTTGGCTTCTTGCCTGAACTTTTCATCCCCATATTTCACTTCCTCACAAGGCTAAACTCCTGACAAATACCTCTACAAATAACTTCCTAAAATGTAAATTTAAATTTCAGTTTATCAGATAACTTTATCTTCGAAATGCTTTTCTTGTTATTGCCAATTTGCATTTGGTATCCTATCCATATCGACTCCATATCGACTGTTGTCGGCTATCTTCTGATCCAAACAGCAGAACTCATTTACTACTTGTAATGTCTCAACATTTCCTGATTTAATTCTTCTGCATTATATTAATCTTTCCGTTCAGTTTACCTTCGAAGTCATTTGCCGTCTCTAGCAGAATTACAGTGTCATCGGGAAGTTCAGTATTGTAATTCGCCTTTACTTGTTGTTGCAGTTTATCACATTCGTATGCAGGTTGACATTTCCTTAGGATCTGAAAAGCTGTAATTTACTTCGAAAAAGATCTGTGTTAAAGGAAAAATTCTGAAATGTTTCCCATAAAAATCGTAGAAGTGAATCTTTACGCTTTTTGAAATTTTTATCAGGAAGGATGTGACGTTATCGTAAAAAAGGGTAATGTCATTCAACAACTTGAGTTCCCACTTTATTGTTTGGCTTTATTTACACTGTATGTGTCTTCACTGAACAAGTAGTGACCGTAGATCATCTACGAAGGTACTCAACAAGTAGTGCGCAATTGTTGATTTAAGTGGTGCAGGATTTTTAAGTTATACTTAATGCTTGAGCAGTCTGATAACCGACCCCGGATGTTGACAGCTGTTTTTCTAGAATAGTGGTGAATGGGTGTCTCTGATTTTAATCAGAACTTCCTGCATCCTTAACTCGATCCCAGCCACTGCTTAAGCTCCTAATACAGCTTGTCAGCAATGTCGGCCGAACACTTACGGTATAGAGAATGAACGTCGTTCTTCCAACGTCCTTGTTAAAGACGACGGAGGAACCGATACATGTACAGACTACACTCTGGCCCTTGAGATGTGGGACTGCATCATCTACGATCAACATCATGGGAATGCTGATGACCATGGAAACCACTGCATTTAAAACATGTAGTGCGCACACTCAGCGAATAAGGTCTGTAGCTGAAAACATATCGTGATGATATATCCATTGGTATTAGATTTTGGGTTAGTCCGGCATTCGGATCAGCGGAATGGGACTATAAAGAGAGAGGTAACCATAAGAAAAAGATTGAATTACCAACTAAAACTTAACATTGTCTATGTCGGATCGTGGCATATTAGCAGTTTAATAGTGGCAGGGAATTTAGAAAATCCAAATAAATAAATACAGGGTACAATGCTCGGCAATGCAATTAAATGTAACGTAGATAAGGCTATTTCGTCGGAGGGTTATATGAACATCAGCAGAAAATAGTAAACCGAAAGTATGATTTGTTATGAATAAGACGGTAAGGCAGAGAATGAGTTACTGCAAACTTTGGAATCAACAACAAACCTTTCCAACAACTGTAATACAGGTGTGCCTGCTGACGACACAAAACATAGTCAAATACATAGAGAAAGTATATAATGCACTGAGAATGATAATCTAATAGTCTTTGGTGACTGGAAAACTGTTGGACTCGATACTAGTAATTGTAGTGGAGAAAGAATAATTGAGTTATCCAATAAATCCCAGCTGATAACAGCGAATACATTGTTAAAAAATCATAAGAGGGTGAAGTATACTCGGAAAAGGCCTGGAGGCACGGGGAGATTCCAAATGGATCACATCATACTCCGATTCTTAAATCAGATATTGGATTGCAAAGCGCACCCAGAAGCAGATTAAAATGTAGTAAAGATGAAATGTAGGTGGTGCGCCACGAGTTCCTCTCGTGTGTCAACCTCTTCACCTCAGAGTGGCATTTGCAACCTACGTCCTCAACTACACTCCTGGAAATGGAAAAAAGAACACATTGACACCGGTGCGTCAGACCCACCATACTTGCTCCGGACACTGCGAGAGGGCTGTACAAGCAATGATCACACGCACGGCACAGCGGACACACCAGGAACCGCGGTGTTGGCCGTCGAATGGCGCTAGCTGCGCAGCATTTGTGCACCGCAGCCGTCAGTGTCAGCCAGTTTGCCGTGGCATACGGAGCTCCATCGCAGTCTTTAACACTGGTAGCATGCCGCGACAGCGTGGACGTGAACCGTATGTGCAGTTGACGGACTTTGAGCGAGGGCGTATAGTGGGCATGCGGGAGGCCGGGTGGACGTACCGCCGAATTGCTCAACACGTGGGGCGTGAGGTCTCCACAGTACATCGATGTTGTCGCCAGTGGTCGGCGGAAGGTGCACGTGCCCGTCGACCTGGGACCGGACCGCAGCGACGCACGGATGCACGCCAAGACCGTAGGATCCTACGCAGTGCCGTAGGGGACCGCACCGCCACTTCCCAGCAAATTAGGGACACTGTTGCTCCTGGGGTATCGGCGAGGACAATTCGCAACCGTCTCCATGAAGCTGGGCTACGGTCCCGCTCACCGTTAGGCCGTCTTCCGCTCACGCCCCAACATCGTGCAGCCCGCCTCCAGTGGTGTCGCGACAGGCGTGAATGGAGGGACGAATGGAGACGTGTCGTCTTCAGCGATGAGAGTCGCTTCTGCCTTGGTGCCAATGATGGTCGTATGCGTGTTTAGCGCCGTGCAGGTGAGCGCCACAATCAGGACTGCATACGACCGAGGCACACAGGGCCAACACCCGGCATCATGGTGTGTGGAACGATCTCCTACACTGGCCGTACACCACTGGTGATCGTCGAGGGGACACTGAATAGTGCACGGTACATCCAAACCATCATCGAACCCATCGTTCTACCATTCCTAGACCGGCAAGGGAACTTGCTGTTCCAACAGGACAATGCACGTCCGCATGTATCCCGTGCCACCCAACGTGCTCTAGAAGGTGTAAGTCAACTACCCTGGCCAGCAAGATCTCCGGATCTGTCCCCCATTGAGCATGTTTGGGACTGGATGAAGCGTCGCCTCACGCGGTCTGCACGTCCAGCACGAACGCTGGTCCAACTGAGGCGCCAGGTGGAAATGGCATGGCAAGCCGTTCCACAGGACTACATCCAGCATCTCTACGATCGTCTCCATGGGAGAATAGCAGCCTGAATTGCTGCGAAAGGTGGATATACACTGTACTAGTGCCGACATTGTGCATGCTCTGTTGCCTGTGTCTATGTGCCTGTGGTTCTGTCAGTGTGATCATGTGATGTATCTGACCCCAGGAATGTGTCAATAAAGTTTCCCCTTCCTGGGACAATGAATTCACGGTGTTCTTATTTCAATTTCCAGGAGTGTATTTGCTGGATGTATTCACATCTCTGTCTTCTTCTACAGTTTTTGCCCTCTGCAGCTCCTTCTAGTACCATGCAGGCCATTCCCTGACATCTTAACAGATGTCCCATCATCCCGTCCCTTCTCCTTATAAGTGTTTTCCACATATTCCTTTCCTCTCCGATTAGGCGCAGAACCTCCTCATTCCTTACCTTACCACTTAACCTAATTTAAAACATTCGTCTGTAGTACCACATCTCAAATGCTTCGACTCTCTTCTGTTTCTGTTTTCCCGTAGTCCATGGTTCACTACCATACAATTCTGTGCTCCAAACGTACATTCTCTGAAATTTCTTCCTCAATTTAAGGCCTATATTTGATACTAGTAGACTTCTCTCGGCTAGAAATGTCATATTTGCCAATGCTAGTCTGTTTTAGATGTCCCTCTTGCTCCATCCGCCATTGGTTATTTTACTGCCTAGGCAGCAGAATTCCTTAACTTCAACTCCCTCCTGACGATCACTCCTGATGTTAAATTTGTCGTTGTTCTCATTTCTGATACTTCTCATTACTTTCGTCTGATTATAACCAGCAAATAACTGGGGATGCTGGGTATAGCCGCAGTTCTCATGTGAAGAGCTTGGCACGTGAGAGGAGGCCGTGGCGGGCTACATCAAACCAGTCAGACGTGTAATTGGAAAAATAGCAGCGAGAGAGAGAGAGAGAGACAAGTATAAACTCTATACGTAAGCCACGTCATGATAAGTAGTATTTCATTAACCAGTATAGGCTTAATTTAGGTCATCTGGAAACTGACGTGTAACTCTGTGCGATTCATCCATCTTTCACAACCGTCTTGTTGTGGCAAACTTCCGTCTTCTACATTTATATACTACTCGAGAATACGTGAAAATGATATTAGTGTTAGCCAAACACAGTATACATTTGTTGATGAGTTTTTAAATACTCATCAGTCTCGCCAATCAATCGCCACACTTAACCCCTGTATTCTTGGCACTCATTTCGATGAACAGAAAATACAGAGAAGAGGAAACTCTCTGAAAATAAACGTAATCATTGTTAGTCCATTAAATTTCGGGCATGCAGCTGCGCAAATAAAATTTCCTCCACTGATACTTCGGCCGCGTATCGTCCGGCCATCCTCAGAGTGTCACAAGACTGACGACAAAACGCCAAGCGCGGCCTTATATGCTCCACCGCGGCGGTACTGCGCATGCGGGTCACAGATGCTGGTCAGCGGCAAAGAAATACTCTTACACATGCGCCGCCTGAGGCGAAGGCGTATAGACATTGGATTCGCTTATCGATTTATGATCGGCGGCGGTGACACCATAATGACTTCTCTGCAGTTTAATTACCCCAAGAGCCGGATTCCATGCTTTGTCCAAATTAAAACCATTATCTATATTTATTAAGTTATTAGCTAATCTAATCTCTATAGCTTCCTTGAAGACACATTCCCAAAAGGAAGAGGTGGATGTTAAAATCTTCGGATCACTGTAATTCATGGAATGCCCTGTATCAATACAATGTTCGGCCACAGCTGACTTGTCTGGCTGTAATAAGCGTGTGAATCTTCGATGCTCCACACATCTCTGATGAATGATGCATGTTGTTTGACCTATGTACGGCTTCTCATAATTTCCTCAAGGAATCTGATACACACCCGCTTTACGAAGCTGTAAATCGTCCTTCACAGAGTCGAATAAAGCTGCAATCTTCATGGGGGGCCGGAAGATCACCTTCAAACAGTGTTTCTCAAGAACACGGCTATCTTCGAGGAAAGAGAACCCACATGGGGCAAAAACGCACTAGATCTGAAGGAATTACTATCTTCTTTCCCAACACATACCTACATTCTAGGTTTTGCGTTGAATGCTCTACGAAGTTGTTGCGGAGAAAATCCATTCGATTTAAAAATGCTCTTGAGGTATGTGAGCTCTTCTTGCAAATTGTCTTTATCGGATGTACAGTGCGCTCTATGCACTAAGGTCTTAAGGACACCTATGGTCTGTGAAGCGTGATGGCAGCTACTGGCATGAAGATATATATTTGTGTATTTCGGTATTGTGAGAAGTCGTACATAGGTCAAACAACACGCACCGTTCATGAGACATGTGTGTAACATCGAAGATACACACGCTTATTACAGCCAGACAAGTCAGCTGTGGCCGAACATTGTATCGATACAGGGCATTCCATGAATTACAGTGATCCGAAGATTTTAACATCCACCTCTTCCTTTTGGGAATGTGTCTTCAATCGAATCCAGTGTCTGAATGTCTGTACGCCTTCGCCACAGGCGGCGCATGTGTAAGCGTATTTCTTTGTCGCCGACCAGCATCTGTGACCCGCATGCGCAGTACCGCCGTGGTGGAGCATTTAAGGCCGCGCTTGGCGTCTTGTCGTCAATCTTGTGACTCACTCTGAGCATGGCCGGACGATACGCGGCCGAAGTATCAGTGGAGGAAATCTTATTTGCGCGGCTGCATGCCCGAAATTTAACGGACTATTCATTACGCCGCCTGAACTTGAAAATGCACATCGTAGTCACTGTCATGTATGACTTGCATTAATCTCCATTTTGAAGTATGAGAAACTCCTAATATCTGTCTTTTTTTCATATTGAGGTAAATTGTTCTCTCCATTTATTTGATGCAGTAAAGTCCATTTGAACTATCAGAAGAGGAGAACTGAGAGACAATGGAGACATCTCAGTGATTCAAATGTCAGTATTCAACAACCTCTTGTGTTGAGTTCATCATTTGCTGGAGCATTAAAGTGACACTGATTGTCTGCTGCAAGACAGAATGGCTTCGGGAAACTGCGTCGCTCAGTGTGTGTATAAAATCGAGTTGTCCCCTTTGAGTAAATGGTTACATTGATTTTCACGTTCGCTAAACTTGAAAGTAATAATTAAATTCTAGGATTTACTGGAAACATATATGTTCAAGATATGTGGCAGAATAACACGGCCGGTTGGCGAACTTCCACAAAGCTTGGACGACGAGTTCAATGATTTAAGAACTATCTGCAGAAGAAACATGTAGTGTGACAAAGAAATAAATAAGGCGCTACATCGTACATGCCTTAGAACTTCTAATGAAAATAACCAACGAAAAGAAAGTTTTTCCTTCCACTTGTAAACACTGTTACAGATCGCACCACCAGAGCGCTCAGGAAGCACAGTGTTGGTCAGTGTTTAAACCAACAAAAAATGTTGGTGAAAATTAGAACACTGTAAAGGATCTACGTGCGCCTTTTGCCAGAGCAGTTGTGTATAAAATCCCTTGCGCTAGCGATCAAGTGTACACAGGAACTATAAAAAGAAGCATTAAAAGCCGCCTTAAGGAACGTAGGAGCAATTTGTCGCTAGGCCAAAACAGGTAAAATCACAAGTAGTAGGTCTACACTTGGACCAGGGAACAATCAAATTCATTTCACTGACACAATGTTTTTATCATTTAATCATTACTACGCTAGGATGTAGCTTTCAAAGGCCACAGAAATTCAAAAGGACAAAAGCAACTTTGACAGGAATGGAGAATAAATTAGACAAGTTGTAGGCCTTAATGTGGAATAAGACAAACAGCAGCAACTATTCCTCACTGCAAGCTTCAAAGCATACGTCGGAGCGACTTCCCAGTCATAGGCAGCGGCCTGATGACGTTACGAACGGACCGTTGAGTGGATACGTATAAACAGCTAGGCTTGCTGAAATGTTTGAGACTCTAAATGCTTTCTGAACTATTAAAGACTTTCATAGCGTCTCTAGAACTATAGACGAAACGTTAATCAGAGAATTATCCGTGGACCTTGGACTAATGCCCACGAAATAAATATCACCAATAAAAGAGATACTGCCGGCCGGGGTGGCCGAGCGGTTCTGGGCACTACAGTCTGGAACCGCGCGACCGCTACGGTCGCAGGTTCGAATCCTGCCTCGG
The DNA here is from genome assembly GCF_023864345.2 of Schistocerca serialis cubense. Classification (NCBI taxonomy): domain Eukaryota; kingdom Metazoa; phylum Arthropoda; class Insecta; order Orthoptera; family Acrididae; genus Schistocerca; species Schistocerca serialis. Next base: position 350,541,420 of record NC_064641.1, on the reverse strand, counting down.
GCATGGATGTGTGTGATGTCCATAGGTTAGTTAGGTTTAAGTAGTTCTAAGTTCTAGGGGACTGATGACCTCAGAAGTTAAGTCCGATAGTGCTCAGAGCCATTTGAACCATTTTTTAAAAAAGAGATACAAATCAAACATTGCTTTCGCCGGCCGAAGTGGCCGTGCGGTTAAAGGCGCTGCAGTCTGGAACCGCAAGACCGCTACGGTCGCAGGTTCGAATCCTGCCTCGGGCATGGATGTTTGTGATGTCCTTAGGTTAGTTAGGTTTCACTAGTTCTAAGTTCTAGGGGACTAATGACCTCAGCAGTTGAGTCCCATAGTGCTCAGAGCCATTTGAACCATTGCTTTCGAAAATTAGGTTCTACATTACTATGTTCCCAATCTAAATTAAGTTCATTTATAAGTCTTGAGCGGCCCTAAATTTCTGTTGACACTTCAGTTGTAAAAGGTTTGAATGAATATTGTTGAAATTACTGCACGGCTTGCCTGGAGTAGTGTGTGCTTCCGTGCGTGATTTATTGGCGGGGTGGCAGGCTTTGTTGCTCTGTACTAGCGATTAGATGGATTTCAAATCGTGGGAGATGTGTCTCTAACTAGATATTAGACACTTACTGTGGAATGTAGTTCATATCTCCCGCAGGACATGCTATCTTGCCTAGACTTTAGACTTCGTCGTTATGTTTGTTAAAACAAGACCGGTATTGATGACACTAAAGGAGAGCATATATCACAGACGTCCACATGGGTCCATAGCCAACAGTTCTAGGTGGTCATCATCATAATCATCATCGTCATGATCATCGTTGTTACCATCACAACCATTTTACATCCATTGCTGGATAAAGGACTCTCTTAGACGCTCTCATGTAGTACATGAAGCTATATGCTTTCATGTTGCTATCGCAATTTTTTCTATGTCAACTGGCCGTCTTCCATTACGTCGTTTTCTCGGTCTTCGGCATTATCTCGGAATTTAGAAAGGAATTCCATAGGCCATTAGCGTGGCTATAGGTCTCGTCAATCTCCAATGCATTTTCATTACAATTACTATCACTTCTTCCAGACCAGTACGTTCTCTGGTGCGTTTGCTTATTTTCATTTCGATAACCATTCCATCCATCTCATCATTGTTCGTTGACTAGTTCTTAATTTTGAATAGTTCTTACAGATTTCAAATGTAAATATGAGATCCCTTAATACTGCAGGTAGATTAGGGAACTTGAAGAAATGGATGGATTGACGTTATATAGAGGGATTTAGTGATGTGGGGAGACAAGTTGAAAATTATTTCTGGGCAAGTGAGTACAGTGTTATCACCCGCCCGCCTAGCCGTGCGGTCTAAAGCGCTACTTCCCAAGTGGGAAGGCTTGCCGGTCCCTGGCACGAATCCGCCGGGCGGATTCGTGTCGAGGTCCGGTGTGCCGGCCAGCATGTGGATGCTTTTTAAGGCGGTTTGCCATCTACCTCGGCGAATACGGGCTGGTTCCCCACATTCCGCCTCAGTTACACTGTGTCGGCGATTGCTGCACAAACACCGTTTCCACGTACACATACACCATAATTATTCTACCACACAAACATTTGGGATTACATTCGTCTGGTATGAGACGTTCCCCGTGGGTCCATTGGGGGCCGAACCGCATAATAATCGTGGGTTCAGTGTGGGGCGGCGGTGGGGAGGGTTGGACTGCTGTGGCCTGTTGTGGGGTTGTGTACCAGTGAGGGGAGCGGCGGGTGGAATCTCTCCGTTGTTTCTAGGTCCCCGGTTCAATACATACATACATCAACACAAAGTAACTGGGTGCAATGCTGGAGAAGGATTAATAATCAAGACAAGAATGTCCGTAAATTATTATTAACAGCACAGTGAACTGATCATCATATTACAGACAGAAAGTCACAACGAATCACAATAGTACAAGTTTATATACCTATTTGTCCGCATATGATTCGGAGATTGAGAAACTGTGCGAAATAAACAACTCAGTATGGTACATTAAGGGAGACGAAAATTTGTGTTACGAGATGGGAGTTAGAGGGTAGGAAAATGAAGAGAGGGAAAGATAGTAAGAGAACAGGAAGTGGAATGAAATGAATAAAGGGAAAAGTTGTCTGGTAGTATTTGCATTACGTAATCTTAATTGACGCTAACACTTGATTTAAAAAAGTTTAAATAAATTACCGGTATAGGTCGTTTGAAATGCACAGGGCATTGTCTGAGTTTACGCTCCGTATCTAATGAGTTTGTCGTGGAAGGGACGTTAATCTGTAATGTTTCTTCCTTTCCCCCCGTTAGTAAACAGGACCCATTTGAGAACAGGGTACGTTACAAGCAACCATAGACACAAAGAAATGAATTAAAAGTTTAGAGGAGTAGTCTTCTCGTACTTTAATTTTAGTCAGTTTGCTTTGTAGTGAAAATAGAAAGTTTTGCTGTTTAACATGATAGAATGTGCCGTTTTTCATGGAGTTAATGAAATTCTGAACGTTGTGTTTGGGGTTTTCTAGAACAGAGTGATATTTCGTGTGCGTTACTGTCGTAAATAGGCAACGATAAATAAAATATATACTCTCAACACTGTCTTATGCGTCGAATCAAATATGGAATTCGCATTACAACTACTGAAAAATGGTAGTGAGTTCTCAGTAGACGGAGGATATGGGGCCGGCTCTAATGCCTGAGCGATGTCACTGCTTAGCGTTTAGCCGATTAAGGCTGTGTGAACAACTCCGCTTATGCGATGTTATGCAACAAAACCTGAGCATAAATTTACGATTGAAGAGTGAAAAATTAAATGTAGTCTTAATAACTTCACAATGCAAACTGAAAAAACTAAAATGTTGTCATACAACTAAGGAGAGTGGCATATTATACGGAAAACGTCTTCTTTCTGATGACATAAGGAGTAAGCTTGCCGGAGCACGAATATCGTCGACCGAAACTTGTGTTTTTGTTGTTGTTTGGAAGAGGATTTGTGGCCTGTCGATAGCGATGTCATGATAGAGTGATTAGTCTATTATCTCCGGTGTTGCAGGTAACATACGGCCGCCGCTTTTAGGGAACATATGGCGTTCGTTGAAAAATAAATCACGTTGGTCACCGGTGCTGTGTAAATGCATTCGAACTCTATCTGGGGAGAGTGCGAAGCAGATGCAGCGACATCATTTCCTGTCTGGAATGCACTGTAAGTGGTATCACGCACAAGGAATGAAGGAAGGTTAAAAACGGCTTTCCACAGACACAGCGATCGGTAGAGCCGCAACTGAAGGTCGGTCCATCAGAATAGTAGTCCAGTGTAGCAGAGGAGCAAGTGCAGGAGCAACGAGAGGCATTGAAAGTGGATAAGCAGGAGTGTTGACGAGTTACAGAAACATATTCCTACAGCAGTGACTGTAGAGCTGCGACAACAGTGTCACATCTGTACGCCCGGATTCGAGAAAATTGGTCCATTGTAGTTCTGGATCTGGCAGGATATTCATAAACCTAAAGCGAACACGAACACATTATATTCAGACTTCAGTTTTTCATCCGTTCAAGAGCATCATTTTGAATATCTTATAACGTTCACCACTGTGCCCATTAACGACCGAAAATAAATGTTGCTCCTTAAGGATAAGATTTTTTCATTCGAATATAAAACATTTCCATTTTTTAATACGTCCCTTACGTGTGACTAAACTGTACTGTTGGAATGCCTGCTTCATAAGTTTTAACATCGCTGCAGTTCGTACCACTCCCTGCATCATGAAATTTTGAACATGGCTGACGGCAGCAGTAGTAAATAAATTTCCGATACATAATTTATGTAGCCAAAAGTTTTCATAAAGTAATAAACCTTGACCAGGTTTGAACACCATTAGGGGTATCTTCTTCAGAAGGAATAAAGTCACTTAGTTTTTAAAATATTACAAAATAAGCATATAAAACAATCAACAAATCACAACAGTGAATTGAAGCTCATGGAATAAAAGAGTACTTATATTTCGTCAGCCAACGGCCTTTCCGCAGTGGTAACATCGGCTCCCGTCAGATTAACGAAGTGCTGTCTGGCTTGGCTAGCACTTGGATGGGTCTGCTGCACCCCGCTGCGTGCTGTTGGCAAGCGGGGTGCATTCAGCCCTTGTGAGGCCAATTGAGGAGCTACTTGATTAAGAATTAGAGCCACTGGCCTGGAAAACGGACAACGGCCGGCAGAGGAGAATGATCACCAAATGCCCCTCCATATCCGCAGCCGGCGACGCCTTAGGGCTGCCGGTCGGTACCGCTGGGCCTCCACGGCCTGTTCAGACGGTATTTGTGTTGTTATATTACGTTAAAATTATAACCGCACATTATGAGCTAAGAAGCTCAAGTGAAATAGCAGAAATCATAGATTAGGTTCTACATGAAAAACACTAAGAATTACTCCATAGGCGTAGCTTTTATAAGAAGAAACATTTAAGTAAAAGTGTGGCAACTAGCTACTTTTACTTCGCTTCTTAACTAGTCGCCACCATATGTTTTGCTCAATGTCTGTTCTTTTAACAATCTGAACCTATGAAGTAATTGTTGCGGTTTTCCAAGGAGGACCTAATTCACGATCTTTGTTATTTGACTTGGGCGTTTTAGCTCATAATGTGTGTTTATAATTTTAACGGATTATAAGCATATTTTTATTCCATGTACTTCAATTCATTGTCATAATGTGTTGGATATTTTAGATGTTTATATTGTAATATGTTTGAAACATCGTAGGTGACTTTATACCGTCTGAAGAAGACAATCCCAGTGGTACTGAAACCTGGTCAAGACAAATTATTACGCAACCGATTGTCTGTATACATCATTTATTGAAACTATGCATTAGCGTTTTTTCATTAAGACTTGATACCTTTAGTCGAAATTAACTCTTTCAGACCCGAATTTTTTCTGGAGCAAGGAAAATTTTTATTTATGTGGTAATACTCTTACGTGATTTTTTAGTGATTTTAGACGCAAGATTTATTCAAATATATGGACTCTTTCAAAACATACTTTATACAGTTGTCTTTATTTTATGGACTAAAATAACTAATTACCAAATATTCACTATTGTAATAAATAGTAAAATGATCATTCAATAATTACTAGGCAAAATAACAATAGCAATATGCAATTATACAGTAGAATACAGTGAAGCAACCACATCCATGTGCAGTCACAAGCTACTGTGCAATGTCACAAGCTGGTGTGCACTGCTACATTGACTTGCTCATATTTTCAAAGTGGTGCCCAACATTTGACAGCACTTGTGTATGATGAAAAGGTTCAACATTCAAAATTGTGTACCTGAGGTTTCCACTGGTAAAAATACTTATGTTGCACCTAAGACACAGTAAAAGTTAATGTACACAACTGTAGCCAAAGGAGCTGAAAGGGTTAATCAGAGCTCCAGAAGCTCCACAAGCGCATTATTAGCCAATAAAATTCTATCGCCATGAAGACGAGATGTAACGAACATGAATTACCACGAAGTGTGCTTGGATAGGCAAATGGTTAGCAGATCAGCGCAGTCGCACAAAGTAAGTAGAAGTAGCACCACATTCACGGGAAGTTCGGGTACCACGATGCCATGTAAACATGGAATGGAAATGGTGAACAGTGTCGTAGTCAACGCCATGCGGCATCTAAAGGGCTGTACACTACTAGCGGACGAGAGACCACACATATTGCTTGCTCAGCCTTACCGGATCGCACGTCCATGTCCTGTATATTGATTCAGGAAATAGGCGTGTTTGCAACAACAGAAATATCTGCAACAATAGTGCGGCGACCTTTGTAGGGGTTCCTCTTGAAGAAAAAAAAAAAAAAAAACGATCGTGCATTAACTGTGAATTCTCAGTGATGCCCTATATGTGTTAATGAAGGAAAATACTTTTTTCGTACAATACACCTTGATGCATCGTAGCAGAGTGTAAAAGTGGCATCTGATATGCTATTCACAACATCGCCAAGCATACTTGTTAGTCAATGGTACTGAACTATTGGCAGTATAGATCATATTTTCTCGAAGGAAGGTTTAAGATCGAGATGTGATCATTTTAAGAGTTGACCTATCTATGTGTAATTTGCCTCAATATAGAATGTCGATCTATCTCTTTAACAGAAAAAGTTACATTCTTTGCAGATATATATTTACACCTTTCCTGCTAACTGTATCATAGTATCTGTGACTGTGTATATCTAACGCAGAGCACCCAAAACGTCTAGTTATATCCGATGACTGAAGTATAATGTAGACCAGTATACGTGTATTGCCATACATCACAGTAGTAGTGCCACTTTCTATTGCTATAGAAGAATGCTGAAAACTGGGTGGACTGATAATGTAAGGAATGGGGAGATTCTGCGCAGGATCGGAGAAGAAAGGAATAGATGGAAATCATTGACTAGAAGAAGGGACAGGGATCCGTTACGACATCAGGGAAAAACTTCCATCGTACAAGAGGTATCTGCAGAGGGTAAAAACTGAAAGGAAGATAGAGATTGGAATACCTCTACCAAATAACTGAGGACGTAGGTTTCAAGTGATACTACGTGACGAAGAGGTTGGCACAGGAGAGGAATTCGTTACGGACTGTCTCAAACCAGTGAAAATGCTGATGATAAAAAAAAAAAAAAAAAAAAAAAAAACTGCAGAATCGGTTGTCGCTTGTGTATTTGGATATAGCGTCAGATCCTTTTTTCTTTTTTGACAAAACGAATATGAGTACCTATCTAATATCGAACTGTGACTTATGTGTGTACCAGAAGGAGATTGCCATGGTACTGTAATCTTACCGTAAGTAACGATAAGGCAGTTAGCGTGGGAAACCTTCAATTGTGAAGATGAATAACAAATGATTTATGTGTCAAAACACAGGCCTCTGTGTGAACGAAGTTACTAGCAGCCATTTTATAATGCATCATGAGACACGTCTACTAGAAACGTTTACATCTTCCTTCGCCATAGAACATGTTTTTTTTAAGCTTATATTTTTAACTATTCTGAGCATGATCCTGTGAAGGTCTGTCTAAATGTATTAAATGCAAGGGATACAGAAGTGTCATATTAAAGCAGGAGAAGCATGCTACTTCAAAAAATTCTCGTTTATCTTCAGTCTCATTTGTACATTTTTAATTAGATGACATGTTTCTGTCACTCTGGGTCATCTTCAGATTTATGTATTTGCATCTGCAACCCGTCTTGTCTGTGTCAGAAACTCATATCAGACGTTCAGATTTGAGGTAATCCGTTGCACACTCGCTGTCATCAAGTAGATAGTGAAATCATACGACGTGCAGAGTAAAGACACTTCGACTGTGAAAATTTTATCAGTAACTTGTCGAAGTATCGGTAACAAAGTTCTCGAATATACTGCCCTCCAGGAAACTAATCGCGCTAAACATTGTTCTTGTGACCGAGAGCTGACTGAAACCTGAAGTGCAGTAGAAAGCTCTGAGATATTTAGCGAGTTGTGAAACCTTTTTTGGAAAGACGTAATAGAAGGGTAGTTGGAGGGAGAGTGTTTGTTGCAGTTGATGAAAACATTGACTCTATTGAGGTCGAATTTGAGCGTGATTTTGAAGTTATCTGATCTCGTATAACAGGTATAGGTGAAATTAAGTTAACTGTTAGATGCTTTTGCCGGCAACCCGTTTCCGCCGTTAGTTAGTTTCATGTTCCATGGATCATTTGCATAATGAATCTTAGTGATGTGGATGAGGTGTTTTTCATTCACATTGCAAATTAATTGGTAAACATGGCTACACGCTGGACGATTATAAGCTTGTACTTAAAAAAATGTTCAAACGTGAGTTAGTAATTCTTACTCTCTATCTTTGACACATTACAATAACAAAAATTCGTCTACAGAATAGAAGGAGTGGTCGAGCAGAAACTTCTTGTTGTTGTCAAACTTTACTTTGCTGTTTGTCAGATATTTTATATCACTGGGTAGGATATTAAAAATTTTACTTACAGTGCCAGTAGTTATTGTGCTGAAGGCAGTCTTAATGTGGAGTAATGAATGTCATTTTACCTTTTTTTGTAAATATGTACATCAGTGTTTCGTCTGAACTGTAGTGCATTATTTACAACAAACGTAATGTGAGACGTCTACAATGTCATCGTGGGTGAGCAGCACAATTTATACTACAGCACATTTTTGAGCAATGATTCTTTCTTAAATGTGAGTTATCCCAGAACATTATTCAACATGACATTACTGACTTAAAATAGGCAAAATATGCGAAATACTAATTTATCTCTCCGCAAGTCTTAGAATGATTCTAAATACAAATGTGGCTGAACTAAGTTGTTTCAAAAGTTCAGTAACATGATTTTTACAGTTTAAATTCTCATCAAATGGTCACCTAAGAATTTTGAGGTTTCCTCCCTATTTATTATTTCTACATTATGTGTTACACTTATCAATGGCGTAGTACCCCTAGAAGTGCAGAGCTGAATATGCACTGTCTTTATAAAATTGAGTGTAAGACCATTTGCTGAAAACCAGCCAGTGATGGTCGATTATGTAGATAAGGAACATCAGTGGACCTAAAGTTGAGCCTTGGGCAACCCCATAAGTGATATCTCCCCGCTCAGAAGAATATCCCGGGATAGGTTGTTTGAATTACTAAGAAAGTTTTCTGCATTCTTTTGGTTACATACGACATTTTCCATTGGTTCGCTATTCTATCAATCCCATTAAACTTCAATTGAAAAAAAATGGCTCTGAGCACTATGGCACTCAACTGCTGAGGTCATTAGTCCCCTAGAACGTAGAACTAGTTAAACCTAACTAACCTAAGGACATCACAAACATCCATGCCCGAGGCAGGATTCGAACCTGCGACCGTAGCGGCCTTGCGGTTCCAGACTGCAGCGCCTTTAACCGCACGGCCACTTCGTCCGGCAAACTTCAATTTATCTATGACGATAGTGCAATAGCGTGATACACACAGTCGCCTTAGATAGGTCGCAGAAAATACGAGCGAGAGCCATTTCTTTATTTAATGCTTGTAAGATTTGGTGAGGGAACATCTAAATGGCACTCTCAGCAGAGGAACTCTTTCGAAATGCAATCTGTGATTTGTTGAGGATATTATTGTACCTCTGGCGAGAAAATGTTTAGAATACATCGTCTTATCAAAAATTTTGGAAAAAGGTATCAGCAGTGATGTCTCTCCTATCACCTTTCTTGAAGAGTAATTTGACAGTCTTAGAGTCATTAAGCGTAGGTCTACGCTCAGTAGCGCGGAAATACTGAGTTCGTGTAGTATTACTTGGAGGCGACTTTAACCTACCGAGTGTATACTGGGACATCTATGGTTCATTGCAGATAGTATAGACAGGCAGTGTTGAGGAATTCCTTTGGACACCTGTTTCGAACACTTTCTTGAGCAGCTACTTCGAGAATCCACACGCAGGGGAAAATATTTTAGACCTCGTGGCCTGATCTTGTCGACGGCGTTAGTACAGAGATATGATACCATCTTAGCGACGATGATTAGTAAAGTTAATAAATAAATCAGGAAGGTAAGGAGCGTATTTATGCTAGAAAGAGCAGATAAGCAGTTGTCAGCATCCCACTTAGACAATAAGCGGACATTATTTAGTACCAGTATGATGGGCGTAGAGAAATTATGGATAAAGTTTAAACGAATTGTAAATAGCGCTCTGGGGGAGTAAGTGTCGAGTAAGTGGGTTAAGAATGGAAAAACACACCATGGTTTAATAATAAAATTCGGAAAATGCTGAGGGAGCAAAGATCGTTGCAGTCTCGGTTGAAAAGAGAACGCGCGAATAACAGACAGAAGTTAGCAGAATTCGTTCGTCTGTGAAATCGATGGTCGAAGCGTACAACTACCACCGTTATTTCTTAGCAAAAGATCTTGTCTAAAACCCTAGAAAATTCTGGTCGTATGTAAAGTGGATAAGCGGGCCTAAGTCTTCTATTCTCTCACTCATTGACCAGTATGGCGTGAAAGTAGAAGATAGTAACAGGAAAGCTGCAGTTTTGAATCTCGCGTTTAAGGATTGTACAAACATACCATTGCTAGGCAACTGTGCGGACTCTCGTATGGAGGACATAGTACTAACCATCCCTGGCCTTCAGTTTCTTCCTCATGTCTTTTAGACAAGTCCTCCCCCTCACAGAGAACTTCAATATACTCTCCGCAGCTATCTGCCATCTCTTCTGCATTTAACAGTGGGATTCTCACTGCACTCTTAAAGTTACCACCCTTGCTTTAAATTTCATCGAAGACTCTTTTGACTTTTCTAAGTCAGTTCTCTCAATGATCATTTCTTTTTCGATTTCTTCCTATCTTCTTCTCGGTCATTTCGCCTAGACTGCCGTGCACTTGTTATTTATTTCATTCCTAAGTGATTTATGTTGCTGTTTTCCTTTCTTTTCCTGAACATTTTTGTACTCTCTTCTTCCAAAGATCAATTGAATTCTTCGCAGTTACCTTCCTTGTAACTATGTCTGCCTGTGTATCATCTGTAAGTGCCTTTATTAAAGATTCCTCTTCAACTGAACTGCCTGTTCTGGTGTTTCTTATCGCAGTATCCACACCCGTAGCGAGCCCCACACTCGTCTTGTCATTCATCAGTAGTCCAGTAGCAGAGTTCCTTCCACACTGATTCTTTCGGATGATTCTCTTAAATATCAGTCTACTCTTCATCAGTACCAAATTGTGGACTACATATATATCTGCTCCTGGGTACGCCTTGCAATCCAGTATCTTCCTTCGAAATCGCTGTCAGACCACGATGTAATCCAGGTGGAACCTTCTCGTGTCTCCGGGTCTTCCCCAAGTGTACCTTCTCCTTTTATGCTTCTTGAACAGAGTATTTGCTTTTAAGCTGTATCTGCTACAAGAAGAGAGCTTAAGCAATCTGTATCTGCGCTGCATAACTAAGCTAATCTAACAAATACCATCAAGCGAATATCTAACTGAAGAATAAGCAAACATTAAAAACATCGCAAATCAGGTCACTAAATAAGTACTAGGCAAAAAACTTAAAATGAATCAAAAAGTGGACTTGGAACAAAGGCATAGAAGAAACCATAGGACAGAAAAACAAAGCATGTAAGGAGGTCTTACAGAAACTGACTGAGGAATCTAAAGAAAAATATAATTGACTCAAAAAAGAAACAAAAAGAAATTGGTAATACAGGCATATAGATTCTCGTGCGATACATTTATAAGCAGACTGATCATGGCATACACGAAAATAGCATATAAATTGATCATGCTGCTAAGAAGAATGCAGAAAGTTACTGCAAATACAGTATAAATACTGTTTCTTTAGAAGACAGGATAAATCATGACACATAATTATGGTATAGTCCGGATGCAAAAGAGCTAACGGATGAGAAGGTACGGGAGAGAAAGGAGAGACAGGAACAGAGCAAATAGAGTCGACAGATTTAAAACAGACATTGCAGAAAACAAAAAATACAAAAAGCACCTGGATTAATCAGAATTAACTCAGAACTGATCATTTATGGTCGAAAATTTCTAGAATTCGGAATGATCCATGTATCAAATGTTGGCATACAGGTGACGTACCATAACATGGGGGTGCGCTAAAGTTGTTTCCCTGTTTAAAAAAGGAGACAGAAGTAACACTACTAATTACAGAGGAATCAGCCTTCTGAATGCTTCATATAAAATCTACATCAAAATAATTAGTGAAAGGCTTCGAAACATCTCTGATTCAGATTTATTAGAACGGAAAGCAGGCTTTCGTAAAGGAAGATCTCGTGCTGACGATGTTTTCACTCTGAAACAAATTATTTAAGAAAGACAAGAGTTCAGTTAGGAGACGCACCTTACATTTACCGACTTTGAGAATTTCTGGTCAGTAATGGAGTGAGAAGAATTCTTCAGACACCTGATAAAAGTATGCCACGGTTTACACAAAAACACCAACATAAGAACAGATATTAGCAAGGAGCTGACACCGGAAATAGAGTAAAACCATGGAGTAAGACAAGTCTGTGGTATGAAATCTACACTATTCAACATCTACTTTAACGACTTGGTCATGGAATGAGTGATGGACGGAGTACCTCAAGGTATAATAAATGGTCCAGGGAAATTTCTGAATACAATTACTTCTGCCGACGAACAGACAGACACACGGACAATGTATACTGCTTCCATGAAATAATCATCAGTAACATAATAAAACTAGAAGAGAAACACAAATAAAACTTTATAAAGTCATGACACTACCAACAGTACTATATGGACCATAAAGCTGGACATTAAGAGCAAAAGAAGTAAGACAACGTGATCAATGAAAAGGTGCAAAAGGAATGAAGAAAGAAGGAAATAGCTGGGGTTTCAGCCATTAACTGAAAAAGTGGTCCAGCGAAAGCAAGACTGGAAAGAGCATGTATTGCGTATGTCACCTCAGAGAATCACTAGACAAGAGATGGAATACAGTCCTATTGGAAGAGGTAGTATGAAAAGGCCGAGGAAGAGATGGTGAGGACGGAAGCGGCCATAAGGCCTGATCCTTGACTGGTAGCAGAAGAAGAAGGGTATTTGCTATTACCATGTGAAATTTATTGTAGAACTCAGTCTTTATTCTCTCTCATTTCCACTCGCTAGCCCTTGTTTTCCGGTAGGTTTTTCATCTCCCTTTGCATTCTGAATTGCCCATCCAGTATCCTCATACTCTTTCTCTATCTCTTTATCTTCAGCTTGAGACGTTGGTATGTATACCTGAGCTGTCATGGTCGGCGGTGGTTTGCTGTCGAATGCGGTGAGAGCAACTTTGTCACTGAACTGTTCACTGTAGCTCACTCTAAGCCGTACTTCACTACTCATAAACAATCCAGCTCCAGTTTTACCAGTTTCTACTGCCGTTGATATTACCCTATATTCGTCTGACCTGAAAGCCTTATCTTCTATCCATTTCAATTCTCTCGCCCCTACCACATCTAAACTGAGCCTTTTCATTTTCCTTTTCAGATTTTGTAGTTTTCCTGCTACGTTCCAACTTCTAACAACCCAAACTCCTCCTTGTAGAATGTTATCCCACCGTTGGTCATTCCATCTATTTCTCATGGTCAACTTCCCCCTGGCAATCACCATCTGGACATCTAAATCCAGCATCTTTTGTTACTGGAGAGGTCATCATGACACGTTACAAATCAGAGTATACATTTCCTATGGATACACAATATGTGCCTTTAACATAGCCGTTTCCCTTACTTTCTGCATCATCATAGCATTGATCGTTTCTGATTCTCCCTCCTTTTAAAAGCAGATTCCCACGACAAGAGCAAGAGAGTACCATAAAAATCTGTCCGTCCCTCCATCCTCTTTGATAAGCATGTTGGCACAATCAGGATTACTTATTATTCTGGATGTCTTCAGCAGCCATAGCTATGACGTTTGTTCAGAATTTTTAGTAGTGAATGATTTCTAACCCTAGACCCAGTACGTTTCGATTGGTAGTCATAGACACTAACCCAAGACCACTGAAATACATAGAAATGGGTACTGACTGATTTTCTGTGTGTGCAAGAAGAAGAAGACTACTTAAGTGTACTGCAAGTTTACTGTAAACAATCATTGGGGCGTTTGAGGTGGACGAGTTCCAATTATAATGATATGTTATAAATTTTATATGTCAAATGACGGGCTTAAGAGAGAAGGAAGTTATCCGGAACCGTCTCATAATGAGCGATGATACGCGTCCAGTAGAGGCGTTTACATCTTCCTCCGCCAAAGAACATGGGTTCAGGCTGTGATGACTAAAAGTATCAAATATTAGTGAAACTGAAGTGTTACATTACAGGGTCAAGAAAAATCCCTTTCCCACCACAATACCATGAAATATAGATACGACCGAATTACGATTGACTCCTACAAGGGATGTTATTCTGTAGGCGTTACGAAAATGAAAAAGTGTGTATAACAGATTTAAACCGATCCCTGTTAAAGATTTTGAATATAAAAACTTGCATGTAGCAGTACAGCTGTGTCTTGATTATTTTATAGTAATAGAAAAATACCTGTGACACGACTGAGATTTAGAATGAGAGTATGCATCCAATGTCAAGCGTAGTATATGCGGACTCTCTTTCCCACGTTTTCTACGTAACGTGGTAATAAAACACGGCAGTACTACTACTGTAACATACGGCAATACACAGGCACTAGTCTACGTTATACTTCATACATGGGACATAAGTTGACGTTCTGGATGTGCTGCATTAGATATACACTGTCATAAATATTATGGCAGAGTTAGCAGGAAATGCTGTATGACCATGTAACTCCACAGAATGTAACTGCTTTTCTGTTAAAGTGGTACATCATCATTTTACAGGTCGAAGATTAATAAAACCGACAAACAGCAGGAACAGATTCCTGACTGGCGATATAGGAAGAAATGTCATTTGAACATGCGTCCCGAAATGTATCGATGCCATGGTAGACAGTGCTGACGAATGAAAGATCCTATGATCACGTCCGGCTGCTTAGCTGAGGTGTAACATGCTTGCCTCCTATGCAGCGAGTCAGGGGTTCGATTCCCGGCTCGGTTGGGGATTTTCTCCGGTCGTGGACTGAGTATTGTGTTGCCTATCTCAGCATCACCGACGCGCAGGCTGCCAAGTGTGGCATCACCTGAAATAAGACTTGCAACGCAGCGGCCGAACTTCCGGTCATCAATGCCACAAGATCATTTCATTTCAATTTCTCTGACCGCGCTGCATGTGTTTCAGGCTGTGTGGTTGACGCAGCTCACTGTGAGCAATAGAATGATCCGGTATTCATGTCGGGAACAAACCGAGATGGTGCTTGTGTAAGGCCAAGCAAATGTGTGATGTCCTTAGGTTAGTTAGGTTTAAGTAGTTCTAAGTTCTAGGGGACTGATGACCATAGATGTTAAGTCCCATAGTGCTCAGAGCCATTTGAATCATTTTGAACCAAGCAAATGGAAACGGTCGAGAGGCAGCACGGCTATACGAAAACAAGTACTCTAACAGACACCAACACCATCACACATCATTTCAAGCCCATTTAGGGCGTTTGTGCGGTTATGGGTCATTTCAGGCGAGCGTGCAGGGAGGTGGCGGACTGCCATACGTCGGATTCGGAGGACCGGGTTGCGACGGATAAAGAGGCGAACCCCAGTGCAAGCTCCAGGCAAGTGGCACGCCAACGTAGTGTATGTACGATTATGTGTGCTGGATGACAACCGCTACTATCCCTATCACCTGCAACTTGTCCAAGGATTATCACAAACGAATTCCTCTATGGAAAGGATTTTGTCTATGGTTTTTGCACTAGATCATCACAATTTTTGCATTCCTGTGATCAGTCCTCTTTACCGATGAACCCACTTTCGCCAGTACTAGCATCATCAATCTGAATATTGTCATTTGTGAACTACAGACAATCCTCGGGGAATGGTTAAGACATGTTATTAGCATCGGTTCAGTATCAATGTGTGTCAAGGAACTCTTCGCGACCACATAAAAGGACCGGGTGTTTTTGCACAACGCCTCGATGGAGGAACTTGCCTGGACTTCCTGCGAAAACTCTGCCTGGGATGCTTGAGAATTTGCCTTTGGAAATAAGTCAGGTTATGTGGTTTTTGCATGACGGAGCACCACTCCACTTCCGCATTACAGATTGTTAAAATTCGCCGACCCCTCAACAACATCGTTTCCGGACACTGGATGGGACGCGGAGCCCTGTAGCATGAGCTGCTAGATCACTGGACGTAAAATGACTGAATTTTTATCTCTGTGGGCATCTGAAAAGTGTTTTATATGCTGAATCAGTTCCTAATGTGCAGAATCTTCAACAGCGTGTTCACGACGCCTGTGGCGTCATTCGCAGAGAGGCCGGAAAGTGCGAAAGAGTGCGGCAGTCCATGATGCCGAGTGTGAATGCGTGCATTGCATCCCATGGAGGCCACTTTGAACATGTTTTGTGACGTGGATGCGATGCATCTCTGTACTGTGTTATGGAACGATTTGTTGTCGTTGCACGCACACCGTCCATTCCTGGACACATGTTCATAGGACCTCTTTTTCTCCATTTTCGGTCACGAATCCGTCCCTGCAGTTTTAAAAATGTTCATCCTGCATATTGAGACAAATTATACCTAGATAGGTCGATTCTTACAATGATCGTATCATGATGTTAAACGACCATCCAAGAAACTGTCCCTTGCTACAGTTACGTTTGTATCTATACAAAACACTCTAAAGTACACTTCATATATATGTCCCATAGTAGGAATTATTAGGGCCTTTTGCCGTGCCATTCACATATGGAGCATGGGAGGAGTGACTGCTTAAATAATTGTGTGTACCATTACTGTAATTAGTCTGGTCTTGTCCACAAGATCCCTAAGGGAGGGATATGTGGGGCGTTGTAGTACATTCCGAGAGACATCATTCAAAGTCGTTTCCAGAAAACTTCTCTGGATACTTCATGCCTATCTTCAAGAGTCTACCAGTACAATGCTTTCAACATGTGTGTAACATTTTCCCACAGGTCAAACAAACCTGTAACAATTCTTGATGCTCTTCTCTGTATATGTTCAATACCACTCTTAGTACTATCTGGCTCAGATCCTACACACTTAAGCAGTATTCTAGGACGGGTCACAGGAGTAATTTGTAAGCGAACTCCTTTGCAGACTGACTGCATTTCCGTAGTATTCTATCAATGAACCGAAGTCTGCTACCTGCTGTACTCATGACTGAGACTATGTATCCATTCCATTTAATGTCCCTACAATGTGTTAGACGAAGGTATTTGTATGAGTTTTCTAATTGCATCTGTGACTGACATACTGTAGTCATAGAATACTAGGCTTAGCAGTATCAACCTATGTACCACTTCGAACTGCTATTAACAGGCAGCCTTCACAAACAAACAGAATATCTTTGCATTTTGTGGAAAAGTGAAAGTATTCTGCTACAGTAGTCACATGAATGCTTCATGTATTGCTCTCTTGATAGTTAAATGCGTTTCATTCAGTATCTCTGTATCTATAGGCCTCTGCTTTATTCGACATATTTTATGCAAATGTCTCTTTGTCCTTACAAGTTTCTATTCCGTTACTCTAAACCATGCAGGGAACCTCCCATTACGAACTGTTCTACTCGGTAAATATCTTCCACCTTACAGTCAGCCATTCCTTTAAATTTAAGCCATAGTTTCTCTACAAACTTTTGTCCTGAGCTAAGAGTTTCAACGACCTTAATGAGATACGACACTACCACCTCTTCGCCTAGTTTACTGAACATCTAGACACATCATAAGAAGTATTGCATCAGCCGAGTTCCCCGAATTCCTGAAGATAGACGTTGACTGAGGATATTGTATCACAGACACAGTCCCTCTGACTGTTCAGAGATGTCACTAAACCCGCCCAAAGATGTAAACAACCATGCATGAGCAGCGCCTATTAGACGGAGGATGTCCGACAGCCGGTCAGTTACAGCCATTCCACCAGGAAGGAGGTACTTGGCTCGTGTTGTCTGTAGATTAACCACGCCTAGACGGTAAATACCGCGGTTCGATCGCGTCCGCATTGTTACTTTGTGCTAAGAAGGACTCCCAACAAGGGAAGTGTCCAGGCATCTCGGAGTGAACCACAGCGATGTTGTTCGGACATGGAGGAGATACAGAGAGACAGGAACTGTCGATGACATGTCTCGCTCAGGCCGCCCAAGGGCTACTACTGCAGTTGATAACCGCTACCTACGGATTATGACTCGGAGGAACCCTGACAGAAAGGACACCATGTTGAATAATGCTTTTCGTCCACCCGCAGGACGTCGTGTTACGACTCAAACTGTGCGCAATAGGCTGCATAATGTGCAACTTTACTCCAGACCTCCATGGCGAGGTCCCTCTTTGCAACCACGACACCATGCCGCGCGGTACAGCTCGGTCAACGGACCTCTCTGGATTGGTCTCACTCAGCGATGAGTGTCGCATAGGCCTTCAACCAGACAATCGTCGGAGACGTGTTTGGGAGCAACCCGGTCAGGCGGAACGCCTTGGATACACTGTCTAGCGAGTGCAGCAAGGTGGAGGTTCCCTGCTATTGTGGAGTGTCATTATGTGGGGCCGACGTACGCCGTTGGTAGTCATGGAAGGCGCCGTAACGGCTATACGATACGCGAATGCCATCCTCAGACCGATAGCGCAACCATATCGGCAGCATATTGGCGAGGCATTCGTATTCACGGACGTCAATTCGCGCCCCCATCGTGCACATGTGAATGACTTCCTTCAGGATAACGACATGGCTCGACTAGAGTGTCCAGCATGTTCTCCAGACATGAACCCTATCGAGCATGCCTGGGATAGACTGAAAAGTGTTGTTTATGGACGACGTGACCCACCAACCACTCTGAGGGATCTACGCCGTATCGCTGCTGAGGAGTGGGACAATCTTGGCCCAATAGTAACTTGATGAACTTGTGGATAGTATGCCACGACGAATACAAGCATGCATCATTGCAAGATTATGTGCTGCTAGGCATTAGAGGTACCGGTGTGTACATCAATCTGGACTACCACATCTGAAGTTCTCGCTGTATGGTGGTACAACACGTAATATGTGGTTTTCAAAAATGGCTGTGAGCACTATGGGACTTAACATCTATAGTCATGAGTCCCCTAGAACTTAGAACTACTTAAACCTAACTAACCTAAGGACATCACACAACACCCAGTCATCACTATGTGGTTTTCATGAGCATTTAAAAGGGAGGAAATGATGTTTATGTTGATCTCTATTCCTATTTTCTGAACAGGTACCGGAATGCTAGGAACAGAGGTGAAGCAAAACTTTTTGATATGTGTTTCTGTTACTGTTCTTGACCATAATACGTTTGGTAGTAAATCGGCGTTAGTGGTTTACAGTTACCGTAAATAACAAACATATCTTGTCAGATTAGTTATCTCCATTAAGAGGAGTAAGTATGATCTGTATTTATCATAACTTAGCGCTATTATCAAATTTGCCACTGACCATAAGCAGAAAACTTTTCAGAGAAACAGTAAATTTTGCAGCTACCCCTTTGTGATAGATATCTCGTTTCCGCTTCAGTTTTAAATGGTTGCTGGTAGTACTTGTAGCGTAATAAGCCTGTATACCAAATTAAAAGAGAATCAGCAAACTTCGTTTAAAGTTAATTATTGTTTCTTGATGGTCCTGGAAAACATTGCACCAGGCATAAAGCAACCCCACTGTGTATGCTGTGCTCGGGCACGAGATGAGGCAATTGCTCTTCGTAAGGTATTAGAAATCACCCTAACTACTGTCAAGCTATTGGAAATTGTTTCGAATTTATGTCTTGGGAGAGTTTCCAAAAGTACCTTATGTACCATTCTCTTCTGTGGATATTGTCTGTTCTGTGAGAAATATAGTATCTGTCACTACCCGTCTACTTGACTGTGAGTGGCGTGGTAGTGACGGGGCTAGACGCCCTTTATGGGGGAAACAGCGACTAAGGAGTACTCAGGACGTTATACCTATCCCACTATCTTCCATTAAAATCGAAACTGAACCAGTAAGACCTTCACCTTTGGGGAAACACGCTGTGTCCTGTGTCAAAGGGAGGAAGACACAAATGGGTCTATTAATTGTCGGCAGTTCAAACATACGACGAATAAATGGAAAATGGTGGCAATTGATGATAAGGAACACCAGACGCACTCAATGCTTCTGGCTGGCGTCCTCATGCTGAAGAGGCAGTTATGGCAGCCATTTAAGGGGAAGGGTGCAACCAGTTGTAAAGAGAGGCTCACGTTGGAACAAACGATGCCAGTAGTCTGGGCTCCAACGGAGTACTTGGATCATTCCATCACTAGCGGATAAGATTGATAATACCTGCCCTGCTAGTGGAATTTCAACGAACATCACAGTCTCCAGCATTGTTCCCAGAAAAGATTGTACCCCGGAGTTCTGAATCAAGTAGGAGGTCTTTTGACTCGCCTTTCTTCCACTTTATTTACTCAGTCAAACTGATAATTACATGCTCTACGGTCAATGAGGCTATTAGAGGAGGTTGACAATGGCTGTTCCACTGAATCCAATAGTGGCTAACACATGAAACGCGCTTGTTTTGTTTAGATAGCAACCGGAAGTTGACAACAGCGAGGTTTTTCGGGAAAATATAAGCTGATACCGAAAGGCTAACCTAACTGGAAATGAAGGTGTCATATTTGTCACAGTAGACAAGAAACTGAAATCCACAGATATAGAAATTGAAGCTGAGTGCTAGACTGATTGGGCAAGACTCAGGATCAAGGCTGGGCATAAAATAATGACCGAGTCCTTCTATCGACCACCAGCCGTACCCTCTAATGTAATCGAATACTTTAGAGAAAACCTCATTTCGCTTTTACATAATTTTCCTAATGTACGATAATCAACGGAGGAAACATCAACCGTCCAAAAATCAATTGCGATAATTACACTTTTGTTAGAGATACATCTCGTGAAGCATTATGTAATATTTTCTCCGCAAACTTCTTACAGCAGGTAATTGAGAACTCCGTTCATGATTGAAATACTTAAGATCTAGCGACAACAAATCGACTAAACCTCTTTGAGAATGTTCACATCGATATTGATATCCGTGTCTATGAGGCAGTTATAGCAACAATGAATACTAAAATACATAGGGTAACTAAAACAAGTAGAAAGATGTATACATATCAAAAAAAATTTTTGCATCACCCCGGTTTCCAGAACTCCTGAAAATAGACATTGACTGTGGATATTGTATCACAGACATAGTTCCTTTGACTGTTCAGAGATGTCACTAAACCTGCCCAATCATGTAAGCAACCATGCATGAGCAGCGCCTATTAGACGGAAGGGGTCCGACAGCCGATCAGTTCCAGTCATTTCACCAGGAAGGAGGTACACGGCTTGTGTTGTCCGTAGTTCGACCATGCCTCGACGGTCAATACCACGGTTCGATCGCATCCGTATTGCTACACTACAGATAATTACTGCAAACGCCCTAAAATTTCCAGTAATAGATATTCCAGCACGGACTCTTAAGTAATTCGGAGTTGGAAACGGTATTAAACTGATCAACGTTACATTGCCTACACAAGTTAGAGCCAGTGGGAGCATTATGCAAAGACTGACTAGAACAGGGAGTGTATAACAGAAGACGAATGGGTAGTTTTGAGAGATGAAATAAGGAAGGCAGCAGGGGATGAAAGAGGTAAAAAGACAAGGCCTAATAGAAATTCTTGGATAACACAAGAGATGTTGAATCCAGCGGATGAAAGGAGAAAATGTGAGGAAGGTGGCAAATGTAGCAGGCGAAAGGGAATACAAACGTCTAAAATATGAGGTTGACAAAGCGCAAAATGGCTAAGCAGGAATAGCTAAGCAGGAATGGCTAGACTACAAATGTAAGAATGTAGAAGCATATGCCACTAAGGGAAAGACAGATACTGCCTATAGAAAAATGGAAAGAGCCTCTGGAGAAAGAAAAGCGCCTCTATGAATGTCAAGAGCTCAGATGGAAAACCAGTCCCAAGCGAAAAAGATGAAAGGTGGCAGGAGTATATAGAGAGTCTATACAAGACGAACTTGAAAGCAGTGTTATAGAAATGTAAGAGAACGTAGATGAAGGTGAGATGGGAGATATGGCACTGCGATAAGAATCTGGCAGCTCACTGAGAGCCCTGAGTCGAAATGAGGACCCTGGAGTAAACGACATTCATTCTGAACCTTTGGAGAGCCAGCCACTAAAAAACTCTTAGATCTGGTGTGCAAGGAATGTGGGACGGGCGAAATACCCGCCGACTTCAAGAAGAATTCTAATAACAAAGAAAGCAGGTGCTGACAAGTATGAAAATTAATGAACTAGCAGATTCATGGTTGCAAAATACTAACACGAATTCTTTACAGAAGCTTGGAAAAACTGGTAGAAGTCGACCTTGGGGAATATTAGTTTGGATTCCGGAAAAATATAGGAATACGCGACGCAATACTGACCATACAATTTATCTTAGATGATATATTAAGAAAAGGAAAACATTCGTTTATAGTGTATCTAGACTTGACTGAAGTACTCTCTTTAAAATTCTGGAGACAGCAGGG
Source organism: Schistocerca serialis cubense (assembly GCF_023864345.2). Classification (NCBI taxonomy): domain Eukaryota; kingdom Metazoa; phylum Arthropoda; class Insecta; order Orthoptera; family Acrididae; genus Schistocerca; species Schistocerca serialis. The sequence continues at coordinate 350,519,278 of NC_064641.1, read as the reverse complement.
CTAAAATACAGGGAGCGAGAAGCTATTTACAACTTTTACAGAAGCCAGACGGCTGTTATGGGAGACGAGGAGCATGAAAAGGAATCAGTGGTTGAGAAGACAGTGAGCCAGGGCTGTAGCGTATGGCTTGGTTCAAATGGCTCTGAGCACTATGGGACTCAACATCTTAGGTCATAAGTCCCCTAGAACTTAGAGCTACTTAAACCTAACTAACCTAAGGACATCACACACACCCATGCCCGAGGCAGGATTCGAACCTGCGACCGTAGCAGTCCCGCGGTTCCGGACTGCAGCGCCAGAACCGCTAGACCACCGCGGCCGGCGGGTTGTAGCGTATCCCCGACTCAAGTCTGTACACTGAGCTAGCAGTAAAGGACGCCAAAGGAATATCTGGAGTAGGAATCAAAGTTTAGGGAGAAGAAATAAGAACTTTAAATTTTTCCCATGACACTGTAATTCTGTCAGAGACAATAAAGAACTTGGAAGTGCAGTTGAACAGAATGGACAATGTCTTGAAGGGAGGATATAGGATGAACAGCAACAAAAGTAAAACATGGATGTTGGAATGTAGTCAGATTAAATCCGGCGATGCTGAGGCAATTACATTAGGAAACGAGGCACTTGAAGTAGTAGTTGAGTTTTACTACTTGGGCAGGAAAAAATTGATGACGTCCGAAAATGTATACTGTCAATGGCAAGAAATGCGTTTCTGAAGAAGAGAAATTTGTTTATATCGAATACAGAGTTAAGTGGTAAGAAGTCTTTTGTAAAACTATCTGCATGCAGTGTAGCCTATGGAAATATAACATGGACGATAAACGGTTTAGACAAGAAGAGGAAAGAAGCTTTTGAAACGTGGTGCTGCAGAAGATTGCTGAAGATTAGATTGGTGGATCACGTAACTGATTAGGAGGTGGCCTGACTAGATGAAGGAATCGGTTGATAGGACACTTTCTGATATATCAAGGAATTTTCAGTTTAGTATTAGAGGGAAGTGGGGGGGGGGGGGGACGTAAAAATCTTAGGAGGAGACCAAGAGATGAATAGAGTAAGCAGATTCAGAAGGATGTAAGTTGCAGCAGTTATTCAGAAATGAAGAGGCTTGCTCAAGATAGGGTAACATGAGGAGCTTCAAACTAATCTTCGGACTGAAGACTACAACAGAACAGACATATCAGTTAAATAACTGAGAAGCTGTTTACCGATTTCTTTGAGAAAACATGGGCAGATGACCATCAGAAAACATTCTGCAGTCGTTCCTACAACCGCAAGGAGATGGCTATCTCCAACAGTGCAATGTCCCTATTCGCTCTTGTTCCTTACCCCAATATGATGTGTATGATCTTTGTCAACTCCTCTGTTCATCATCAATAACACATCTATCCCCGCCGGCCGCTGTGGCCGAGCGGTTCTTGGCGCTTCAGTCCGGAACCGCGCTGTTGCTACGGACCCAGGTTCGAATTCTGCCTCGGGCATGGATGTGTGTACTGGCCTTAGGTTAGTTAGGTTTAAGTGGTTCTTCGTCTAGGGGACTGATGACCTCATATGTTAAGTCCCATAGTGCTTAGAGCCATTTGAACATCTGATCCCATTAAGGAAATATTAAATCTTTGTTGTGTCGCACACTTCTTGAGGTGTGATTGAAGGTTCTCTCAGCCCCAGGCGTCGACATTGTTATTTCTTTTTTACTACTCCACCTGCAAGAAATAATGATTCATAGGAAATATTCATCCACATTCCGTATTGATGAAATCGAGATACGCCCTCTCTGACAGCAATTCCAAGAGCGCTGTCGAGTACTTTCTGATAGATTTCAATTTAATCCAAACTTTTGCAGCATTTTCTCATGATCATTCTACATTAACAGCTAGTATCTGACTGCTTGCCAAATATTGACTAAGAAAGCCTCTTCTAGCATACGGACAGGTTATCTCCTAGTCGAGCGCCATAACAGTAACTAGTGGCAGTAACCTTAGCCATGTCCGAGTGTAGCTCTGCGCTGTGTTCATAATGACTTGTCGAGAGAGAGGGAAATGTAGTATACTTGAGTCAAAGTGCCACCTGTGTGTGTGCAGGATGGTGGAAAGCACGCTACACCCTCCAGCTGATGGGCATGCTGGGCGTGGCAAACCTGTATGCGCTGCGTGTCAATCTCTCGGTGGCCATCGTGACCATGGTCAACTTGACGGCGCTGGAGATCCGAGAGGCCAGGGACGGTCATCACCTGAACGGCTACGCCAACACCAGCACCGAAGACGTCTGTCCTGGAGAAATCTACGAACCGAGCACTGCGGACGTGAGTAACTCTCATTGTTCCAGCAGTTGTTAGTCTTTTCAAGTAGCGAAAAATTCACATGTGGAGCGCTGGACTGAAGTATTGTGTGTCTTAAAGTTACCACAATCATAGAATTCGCGATATAATCGCTGCGGTAACTATGATTTGAAACAAGGCATTCTATACGAGTTCACTATATCGAATCAAAGTAGTCCTTCAAATACAGCATTTCCTTGCTCTTTTCAACCTGGAAGATTTAGTTCATGTCTATAGATCATTTCAAGAAAGTTTCCGGAAAATGACGAAACACCTATTTCATTTATATCCAATTGGTAAAATGTCTTTCCAGCAGGTGCTCAACCATTTTCAGCGGAAAATTTCGCTGTTCTGGGTATAAACGATGGTGTGGTTTGGCGATGGGTATGTCCGATATGCATTGCATTTGGGATAGTCAACACTTGCCCGCAATGGCGTCATACTCACCTCTCGCTCATTATAACGCTATGAAACGCGTGTTGAACGTAAATTTCCAAGCCTCAGTATACTGCTGATATATTATTAATAAAGGACCCAAATGCATCCAAATCACACACAGAAATGAGAAGAACTTTAGAAAGGATTAGTCGTGGTTCACCGCAAACAGCTTAATTCTTAATCCTACTGTATCTGATCCAGATAAAAATACAGTGCTTTCAGGTATTAGTATAGATGAATGAACATACAGTGAATCAAAGTTAGTGTTTGAAGTTCCTAGGAAACCACTTGGATAAAAAACTGAAGTGGCAAAATTACACGGATCCGTCAACAAAAAACATGAAGGTTCAACCCTCTTTTTGAGAATCTAATGACTCACTGCTTTCCAGCGCAGCGCTCATCATGTGATTGTGTCGTAAGTTTTATGTTTTTTTTGTAACGTCTGTACGTTGCTGCAGTTTTCATCCACTATATACGGAATGTTTCAAAACGGTTCATTCGATATCACCAGATCATATGTTCTACATGGGTAAAGATGACAGTCTGATGCGTAAGTTAAAATTTACCGCGAGTTACTATTATTAATTTGAAAAGAACCAATCAATTTTATGAGGGTGTAACTTTCACATGATGCACATAGAATCTTGAACTGCTTTCTGCAATTACGTTCAGGATCTATGTTTTCATTACATCTCAAAAATGTTCAATGTATTCTTCACTTTTTTTTGAGTCTGTAGACTTATGACTGATTTGATGCGGTCCGACACGAATTTATCTCCAGTAGCAGCCTCCCATCTCAGAATATCTCTATGAGGGTTATTGCCTGATGTCTTAACAAATGTCCTTTCATAATGTCCCTTCTTCTTGCCAGAGTTTTCCATATGTTACTTTCTTTTTATGTCCTGAGGAGAACCTCCTCAATACTTAGCTTATCATTTCACCCGATTTTCAATATTCTTCTGTAGGATCACATCTAGAACGCTTCGATTCTCTTCTGTTCTTTTTTCCCTACAGTCTATGGTTCACTCCCACACAATGTTGAGCTCTGCATCTAGATTCTCAGAAATGTCTCCTCAAATTAAGGCCTATGTCTGACATCAGTAGATTTTTCTTGGCCAAGAATGCCCTCTTTGCCAGTAATAGTCTGCTTTTTATATCCTGATTGCTTCATCTATCACGGATGTTTTTGCTTCCAAGGTAGCAGATTCCTTAGCTTTGTCTATTTTGTGATCATCAATCTTCATGTTAAGTTGCTTGCAGTTCCCTTTTCAGCTACTTGTCATTACTTTCGTTCTTCTTCGATTCACTGCCAGTCGCTAACCCAGACGCACAAGAAACATCTAGACCATAGTCGAACTCATCCCACACTTCTGCAGACGCGTCCGGTGTTACCGTATTCTGTGATATTGCTGTACGACGTTGCAGTTCATGCAAAGCTGTTGGAAGGGAAGGTGCGGCCGCGCGCGCGCGCGCGCGCACACACACACACACACACACACACACACACACACATGCGTGCACACACACACACACATACACACACACACACACACACACACACACACACACACAGAGTCATTTATATACCCCCATAGGAAAGGTCACATATCCAGAGATCAGGCGACATTTAAGGACAGTGGTTCTACGTGAGATGTGTATACACCTTATAGTCGACCCCTCGTTGAGGCAACACAGTGTCAAGAAATGCTCTTATATGCCTGTTCCAGTGTGGTGGTGCTCCGTCGAGCTGAAAAATTAAAAGGATCAATTCAGACCAGTCATTTAAAAATGCAGTAAATATAACAAGTATCATGCGATAACCCATGTGGGTGCGGCAGAAAAGGATTCTTTGTGTGAACCAGTACCACACAGAGAAACAGAGTCTAATCAAAGAAACTAGGGATGAATCAACAAATAAATACTGCTTTCCAGGCTAATTTAACATACGAACCAAATGTGAATGGCCAGACATGCAATGTAAGCTTGACAAAGTAAAACAAAGGCATAAATGCCAAAGAATGCCAATTTGTGAACTTCAAAACTAGGTTACAATATAAGTTCCAGACCGTGTTCTTCAGTGTTAGTTCTGGCAGCAGCCACCCTATGATGTACAAGTGAGTATTGGGGCAAAAGGGGTATCAAGGCGTTTTGTTAGTGATGAATGCATACATTCAGGGGCAAACTTGACTGAATTACAACTTCTAGCTCCGTTAATTGGCTTGATTTACGACCCCCTGGGGATAACCTGTTCTTCTAAGGACCCTCCCACCCCTTCCCCTCCTCCTCCTTCCCCCCCAACCCTCTGGAAACCTCCAACGCTTCCTGTTGAAAGATGCAATAGCCATCCCCGAATTGCTCTTCAACAGTAGGAAGCAAGAAGGTGCTTAAAACATCAATGTAGGCCTGTGCTGTGACAGTGCCGCGCAAAACAAGAAGACTTGCAAGCCCCTCCATGAAAACCACGACCATGCCATAACACCACCGCCTCCAAATTTTATTGTTGGCACTACACACGCTGGCAGCTGACGTTCACCGGGCATTCACCATACCCACATCCTGCCAATCGGATCGCCACATTGTGTACCGTCATTCGTCACTCCACACAACGTTTTTTCCACTGTTCATTCCTCCAATGTTTACGCTCCTTTCACCAAGCGAGGCGTCGTTTGGCATTTACTGGCGTGATGTGAGGTGTATGAACAGCCGCTCGACCATGAAATCCAAGTTTTGTCACCTCCTGCCTAAGCGTCATAGTACTTGCAGTGGATCCTAATGCAGTTTGGAATTCCTGTGTGATGGTCTGGATAGATGTCTGCCTATTACTCATAACGACACTCTTGAACTGTTGACGGTCTCAGTCAGTCAACAGACAAGGTCAGTCTGTACGCTTTTCTGCTGTATGTGTCCCTTCAGGTTTCCACTTCACTATATGGAGTGCCTGGCAGTAGGTGGCAGCACAATGCACATAATATGAGAAAGGTATTTTTTTGGTGGCGTCCGGATACCTTTGATCACGTAGTGTACTAAACCAAAGTGCGAAACAAGCAGCACGGAACTTCACAACAGAACATCAAGGTGATAACAGATGCAAACTCTGAGTTTATTGAATCAGTTGGTCTGAATCCCACATTGATTTTGGTCGATACAACTAATATTGTGGAATATGACAAGTGTATTATATGCCAGGAATACTTCTCCCATAAATCTAATGCATCAACCACATTTAACAGGAATGATGAAGTTTGTTGACATTGTCACCCAACACCAAGACACTTTATCCCTACCATGTAAGAGTTCCAAAAATCTTGATGGCTCATTTACGAAGAGGGATGGTATTGCTACAGTGGCATCAAAGCTTACACGTAATGCTTTAGTATCCCTGTTTAACGAGATATGATATGGACTTAATGGGACCGAGACGGACTACACATGCATTGTAGGTATAAAACCAACTCTTGAAACGTTTGTCTCTGCTTCTCACTCGGATCTGAACAATTTAGAAAATGCTGGATGGTTCATTGACGAGCCAGTGGATAGAACGATGGAAGAGTACAAGACATTTACTGCATGTATACCTGTAAAATTGCTTACAGGATACTATGAGGACATGTGGCGAATTATTCAGAAAGCTAAACAGGTACTTATTATGGTTCAGAGTGCAACGGATGACAATTTATACATTCAGGGAGTTTAGAGGAGAACGAAATCACCATCAATATACTAACATGAAAAATGCCACAAATCACAGAATCGGATGAGCAGTGTTTGAAGCTTATAAAGGTTCTGAATGCTGGTGTATTTCTACCGTTATCTTTCTGTTCATGGGAGATTTTCGAGTACCCGGTGCTACCGACTGCCAGCAGACAGATGAAGTCTATTGAAACCTCCGTTCAGCTGGAGATGCCCACGTTCATCATACTTATATTTCAGACCAATAGAAGAGGAAATATAGCAAATGATTCCACCAGATTCAGATGATACAGTTGCTGAAAGGTTCAAAGAAAACTTGAGTCTGATTTCAAACACGTATCCGACTCATACGATTGTAGTAGGTGGTGACCTTAGTTTTCCCTCGATATGTGGGCGAAAATATGTTTAATTCCGGAGGTACGCATAAAATATCATCCGAAATTGTGCTAAACGCATTCTCTGAAGATTATTTCGAGCAGTTAGTTCATGAGCCCACGCGAATAGTAAACGGTTGTGGAAACACGCTTGACCTCTTAGCAACAAATAATCCTGAGTTAATAACGAGCATCGAAACCGATACAAGGTCTAGTGAACACAAGGTTGTCGTAGCGAGACTGAATATTGTAATCTCCAAATCCTCCAAAAATAAACGAAAAATATACCTATTCAAAAACTCAGATAAAATTCACTTGACGCCTTCCTGAGATTCAATCTCCACCCATTCCAAAGTAATAATATAAGTGTAGACCATATGTAGCTTGAATTCAAGGAAATAGTATCAACAGCAATTGAGAGATTTATACCAAATAAATTAACAAACGACGGAGCTAATCCTCCTTGGTACACAAAACGGGTTAGAACACTGTTACAGAAAAAAGGAGACAAACATGCCACATTTAAACAGACGCAAAATCCCCAAGATTGGCCATCTTTTACAGAAGCTCGAAATTTAGCGCGGACTTCAATGCGAGATGCTTATAACAGTTTCCACAACGAAACTTTGTCTCGAAACCTGGCAGAAAATCCAAAGAGATTCTGGTCTTATGTGAAGTATGTTAGTGGCAAGAAACAATCAATGCCTTCTCTGCGTGATAGCAATGAAGATACTATCGAAGATAGTGCTGTCGAAGCAGAGTTACGAAACACAGCCTTTCAAAATGCCTTCAAAAAAGAAGACGAAGTAGATATTCCAGAATTCGAATCGAGAACAGCTGCCAACGTAGAAGTAAATATCCTAGGAGTAGTGAAGCAACTTAAATCACTTAATAAAGCCGGTCTTCTGGTACAGACTGTATACCAATTAGGATCCTTTCTGACTATGCTGATGCATTAGCCCCATACTTAAAATCATATACAACCGTTCGCTCGAAGTAAGATCCGTACCCAAGGACTGGAAAGATGCACAGGACACACGAATATTCAAGAAAGATAGCAAGAATAATCCACTTAATTACAGGCCCAGAATTATGGAACATATATTGTGTTCGAACATTATGTATTACCTCGAAGAAAACTGTCCATATACACACAGTCAACATGGACCTAGAAAACATCGTTCTTGCGAAACACAACCAGCTCTTTATTCAAATTAAGTGTTGAGTGCTATTGACAAGGGATTTCAGATCGATTCCGTATTTCTGGATTTCCGGAAGGCTTTTGACATTGAACTACACAAGCAGCTTGTAGTGAAATTGCGTGCTTATGGAATATCGTCTCAGTTATGTGACTGGATTTATGATTTCCTGTCAGAGACGTCACAGTTCGTACTAACTGACGGGAAGTCATCGAGTAAAACAGAAACGATTTCTGGAGTTCCCCAAGTTAGTGTTATAGGCCTTTTGCTGTTCCTTAACTATATAAACGATTTGGGAGACAATCTCAGCACCCATCTTAGGTTGTTTGCTGATAACGCTGTCGTTTATCGACTAATAAAGTCATCATACGATGAAAACAAATTGCAAAACGGTTTAGAAAAGGTATCTGAATGAGGTGAAAATTGACAGTTGAACCTTAATAATGAAAAGTGTGAGGTCATCCATATGAGTGCTAAAAAGAATCTGTTGAACTTCAGCTACACGATAAATCAGCCTAATCTAAAGGCCATAAATTGAGTTAAATACCAAGGTATTACAGTTACGAACAACTTAAATTGGAAGGAACACATAGAAAGTGTTGTGGGGAAGGCTAACCAAAGACTGCGTTTTATTGGCAGGACACTTATAAAATGTAACAGATCTACTAAGGAGACTGCCTACATTACTCTTGTCCATCCTCTTTTACAATACTGCTGATGCCAGATAGGGCTGACGGAGCACATCGAAAAAATTCAAAGAAGGGCAGCACATCTTATATTATAGCGAAATATGGGAGAGAGTGTCACGGACCTGATACAGGATTTGGTATGGACATGATTAAAAGAAAGACGTTTTTCGTTGCGACGGAATCTTCTCACGAAATTCCAATCACCAACTTTCTCCTCCGAATGCGAAAAAATTTTGTAGACACCGACCTACATAGGGAGAAATGATCACCCCGATAAAATAAGGGAAATAAGAGGTCATACAGAAAGATATTGGTGTTCGTTCTTTCCACGCGCTATACGGTATTGGAACAATAGAGAATTGTGAAGGTGGTCCGATGAACCCTCTGCCAGGCTCTTAAAGGTGATTTGCAGAGTATCCATGTAGATGCAGATGTATATGCGGTGGGATGAAAGTGTATACAGTCTGGCATATGACATGTATGTGAGTTTCTGTGCTTCATACTGTGAAGGAGAAGGTTGTCTACTCAGTCCAGGGAAATTCAAGGAGCTGACGCCAATCGTTGTTGTAGTAGTACTGGAGCAATAGGGGTATCATGGCATTTTGTTAGTGTGGGGTCCATACATTTAGGGGCAAACTTGATTGATATATGACATCCTCCATCTACCCTTATCCTTCCATTCTAATAATTGATTTATGACCTGCTGAGATTAACCCATCCTTCTGAGGAAGCTCCACAATCCTCTGCCTCCAACTATCTCCTTCCTCTGACACCCTTCAAATCTGCTCCCTCCCACTCGCTGATAAAAGTACACTTTCATGCCTGATTTATTGGAATAGTCCCCTCCCACTCTATCAGTTTCATGATTAATTAATGAAACTGATCAATTAATCAACCTCTCCCCCTCTTTTAAATCCCAGCCTTCCTCTCTCCCACCTGGAAAACGGCGGGTCTGTGCTGGAGAGGCAGGATCTCATGATACAAAATTAAACTGCATAGCAGCAGGTACATTGTTTCTTTACAGAATTAAGTTTTCAGGGTTAGGATCTCCCTTTTTTGTCAGACGCAGGAACTGTACAATACATCACAAAAAAGTAATTAAATCGATGTCTTTTTTTCGGATTTTGCAAGTCATACATCAACATAGCTCACGACATATAATTACACTTTTAAAAATCATTTGCACTGACCACAGGTCATTGCACGCCCACACCCTGACTGCTTCGCTGGGCTCCACCACACGCCAGCTGCCCCACATATTCCCTCACGCGCAGGCCAGAAGATAGGACCCCACACAGCGCAGGCTCGAGCAGTGTGGAGACCAGAAGTCACACTAATCCCTGAACGAAACGTCAGCTAGTGGTAACCCTTTGACAGCGATACCTGGAAAACCACCTCTGATTCCTTCTTGGTCGAATTCTAATTTGCTGTAACACATATGGCGGTTACGATGCAGCACTGCGAATACCACTGTACACGACATGTAAATAGTCGCTGATAGAGAGGATATTGAGAGTGTAATACAGTACATAAAACGAGATGAGAATCTAATATTCATGAGGAACTGGAATGAGGTGTTCGGGAGGAGTAGAAGTAAAGGTTACAAGAGAATATGAGCTTTGAATAAGGAATGGGAGAGGAGAAATACTAATTGAATTGTGTGATAAAATTGAGCTAGTAATGACAAATGTTCAAGAATCACAAGAGGAGGAGATATACTTTGAAAATCCTGGGTGACACGGGAAGATTTCAGTTAGATTACATCATGATCAGACAGAAATTACGAAATCAGATACTAGATGGTAAGGTAAACCCAGGATTAGGTATAGACTCAGATCACAATGTAGTAGTGATGAAGAGTAGGCTGAAGTTTAGAGACTAGTCAGCAAAATTCAATACACAAAGAAGTGGGATATGGAAGTACTAAGGAATGATGGGATACAATACCTTGAAGTTCTCTAAGGCAATAGAAAAGGCAATGAGGAATAGCTCAGTAGGCATTGCAGTTGAGGAGGAATTGACATCTGTAAAAAGCGCAGTCACAAAATTTGGAAAGAGAAACGTAGGTACAAATAAGGTAACTGTGAAGAAACCATCCATAACATAAGAAATACTTCAGTTGATAGATGAAAGAAGGAAGTACCAAAATGTTCAACGAAATTCAGGAATACAGAAATACAAGTCGCTGAGGAATGACATAAATAGGAAGTAGAGGGAAGCTAAGACGAAATGGCTGCATGAAAAATGTGAAGAAATAAAAAAAGAAATGATTGTTGGAAGGACTGAATCAGCATATAAGAAAGCCAAAATAACCTTCGATGAAAATCAAATCATGGGTGGTAACATTAAGAGTGCAACGGGAATTCCACTGTTAAATGAAGAAGAGAGAGCAGATAGGTGGAAAGAATATGTTAAAGGCCTCTATGAGGGCGAAGACTTCTCTTATGTGATAGAAGAAGAAACAGGAGTCTGTTTTGAAGAGATATGGGATCGAGTATTACAATGAGAGTTTAAGAGAGCTTTGGAGGAGCTAAAATCAAATAAGGCGGAAGGGATGGATAACATTCCCTCAGAATTTCTGAATTCATTGGGGGAAGTGGCAACAAAACGACTATTTGTGTTGATGTGTAGAATGTACGAGTCTGGCGACACTCCATCTGACTTTCGGAAAAATATCATCCACACAATTCCGAAGATTGCAAGAGCTGACAAGTGCGAGAATTATCGCACAATCAGATTAAAAGCTCATGCAGCCAAGTTGCTGACAACAGAAGAACGCAAAAGAAAATTGAGAATGTTTTAGATGACTGTCAGGTTGGCCTTATGGAAGGTAAAGGCACCAGAGGGACAATTCTGATGTTGCGGTTGATAACGGAAGCAAGACAAAATAAAAATCAAGGCACATTCACAAGATTTGACGACGTGGAAAATGCGTTCGACAATGTAAAATGGTGCAAGGTATTCGAAAGTATGTGAAAAATAGGGGTAAGCTATAGGCAGAGAGGGGGGACAGGTAATATAAAATATGTATAAGACACAAAAGAGAATAATAAGAGTGGACGATCAAGAAAGATGTGCTCGGTTTAAAAGAGGTGTAAGATATGAATGTAGACTTTCGCCACTACTGTTCAATCTATACATTGAAGAAGCAATGATGGAAATAAAAGAAAGGTTCAGGAATGGATTAAAATTCAAGGTGAAATAATGTCAATGATACGAAGCACTGATTACATTACAGAATAAGGATTGAGAGTAAATCAAAGAAAGACGAAAGTAATGAGGAATAATATAAATGAAAACTGCAAGAAACTTAACATCAGGATTTATTGTCAGGGGGTAGATGAATTTAACAATTCTAATACGAAGAAGGCAACAAAACCAATGACAGACGGAGCAATGAGACATCATCAGGAATACAGAAATACAAGTCGCTGAGGAATTACATAAATAGGAAGTGCAGGTAAGCTAAGACGAAATGGCTTCATGAAAATTGTGAAGAAATCGAAAAAGAAATGATTGTTGGAACACTGAACAAAAGCTAAATCCTGGCCAAGAGAAATCTACTAGTATTAAACATAGGCCTTAATTTGAGGAAGATCTTTCTGAGAGTGTACATTTAGACCACAGCATTTTTTGGTAGTGAAACATGGACTACGGGAAAAGTGGAGCAGAAGAAACTCGAAGCATTTTAGATGTGGTGCTACAAACGAATGTTGAAAATTAGGTAGACTGATAAGGTAAGTAATGAGCAGGTTCTGTACAGAATCTGAGAGGAAAGGCAGAAGTGGAAAACACTGGCAAGGAGAAGGGACAGTATGCAAGGACTTGTGTTATGACATGAGGGAGTAATTTCCAAGGTACTAGAGAGGAAAAACTGTAGAGGTGTACAGAGATTGGAATACAGCCAGTAAATAACTAAGAACGTAACAAGATCTACCCTGAGATAAAAAGGTTGGTACAGGAGAGGAATAGGAATTTGTAGCAGGCTGCAATAAACCAGTTGGAAGACAGACAACTAAAAAAAAAAATCCCGGGGGGGGGGGGGGGGGAGAGGGCTTCCGTGCCATTGTGATGCACTCATGCACACCCTTAGCCAATAACCTCTTTGTTCTGTCGGACAATACGATAAGGATTATCGGCCATATAAGAGGACATGTCGAACACACTACTGTGGTACTTCATTACCTCAGAAGGATCATAGATGTTCACCTAGTAGATCAAGCTATGTGTATCTAAGTAATTTAGGATCTGGAAAATGTGTTTTCGGAAACTCATAGTGGAATCGATTCATGTGGAGTTTGGATAGGTCTTGTATGCACAGCCCCACACAGAATGGCTTCGTGAACTGTACTGCATTTTTCGCCATCACCACAGAAACATAGTTCTTATTGAATATGGTGATCCACTTACGTCATAACGTCCATCCCACTCGATTCTAATAAAAATTTCACGTTGCTCCCTCAAATTCACCATTGTTTTGCCGAAAATTTAATTATTAAATAATTTATAACTTTTTTTTCTCAATGTCACTCATCTTGAAAGCTGTCTGTCTCCTAATCAATAGAGCCCTTCAACCAGGGGGACTGCTTGAAGGAGATAGACCAGGGATTCTAACCAGCTCCATCACTAAGCTGAGACACTGTTGGAGATTACGATAATGAGTAACGTGTCTCAGCGTATTGTCCAACATTGTCGTCAGTTTTGGGGTGGAACATCCTCATGGACATAATTAGTCTGGACACAGTGCCAGATTGGCATGTGCACCATGCAAACTAATGGTTTATGTGGGTTCTGCCTCCACTACATACCCTACATCAGAATCAGCCACCATACTCCCCTTGATATTTCCATCTAATCCCTCGCATTTGTCTTTGGGTTCCCATCGAAACTCACCAGTCGGCAGTGATTATTGCATTTCATGCCCACATAAGTTATTTTCATCCAGGTACATGATGTAACACGAATCAAGGGATGTGTTGAACCTGTCACCCATTCGTGGGTTATTTGTCTTGACGTGTCTATGGACACATTGGCGAAGTCCCATGGATCCCTCACTCAAAGAAAAGAGGTATGCCAGCATAAGTCGATGATGCTCGTCGTTTTCTTGAGCATTGCGTCCCAAGACAACATAGTTGCTGTGTAATAAAAGTAGGGATCCATAGATTAGGTGATCATGCATAGACTCCAGAATTTCTCGAAAACGTCCGCAAGCAAGCGCACTTTTGTGTCCTTGTAAAGCCATGCATACTTTCCTTAAGTGGTGATGTTGGATTCTCGTCAGACATTCACAGTGTGCTCATACTCTGCATCTGTTGTCACCCCTGTAAGGTTGCTGGAGAATGCAGTTATGTCAGGTAGCCGGGTTTTGTTGAGTTTTGCCATACTATCCAGATACTCATGTGGGAAAAACACCTTCCTAGTCACAATTTGAAACTTTTGCTCGTTGGGAAATGCAACTCGAGTGATATGCATATCTCCCGAAGTAGTGAGTTTGTGGAGCGGTGTCTGCATTAATGTAGCATGTCAAGGAAGTCAACTCTCTCAGGTAGGACACGTACCTGATCTTCCTCCATGCCGAAATCAGCCGTATGCTCAACAAGAAAGTGAGCGTCCTACAGCCTTAAATTATGGAAGAAAACGGTCACGTATCTTGGTAAAGGGTACTTGAAATTGCACGTATTGTGAGCTGCACCACGGAACTTTCCGTCAAAATGACAGTGGTCCCTACAGGGAGTTTCTGCTTTTCTGTATATGGCAGGCCGCAAATTACGACAGTCAGCCGAGTTATTGTACAACTCCTCTTTTTCACTCGATTTGGTCATGGGAACGTTGTCAGTGTAAGGCCTATCAACATCGAATGAAAGTTTTTCAAGCTCAGTGAGCAGCCAAACTGCAGAATTATCCCCGACATAAGATTTGTATCGGTTAAGACTTGAATAATAGAATGATACAATCCGGCAGCCCCCACATGTGGTACGTGTTTTTCTGTGAAGGTAGTATGTGACGTTGTAGGGTCACCTTCACAGCAGGTCACAGGAGCGAGGAGGCAGTCAAAGTCAGCGTACACTACAAACGGTCATCAGTCCAGTTGCTGAGTATTTTTAAACTTTGTGAATTTGTCTTCCACAGCAGGCATAACAACACATACTGGGTGTTAGGAAGAACACTCTATTACATAGTTTGTTAATAACTTGCCTGAGGAAAATAATTCAGACACTTTAAGCAAATACACTTTTTTCACTCGTAGTTACTCATTTGAGAGAACAGAAGACGGAACATATCTTTGATCCAAAAATAATGATAATTACGTTTCTCCTTATTATTCTCGTCGGAGAATAGGAGCATGTTCATATGCATCTTACGGTCACTGGCAGATTTTGAGAAATGGAGGTGGCCGAATATATGTTTGCTCTGCTCATCTGACTTGCTTTTCTTCTGCAGGCCATAAACATGTACTGATATTCCGGTATTCCTGCGCCTCAGATTTAGGTATGTCCTGCTTCTTTGATGGGGAACTCGACATCGTTAAAGTTATAACACTTACGAATGTCAAAGTGTCTACCATGTCGACATATGCACTCTGGATCCCCTTTATCTTTTCTTTCACAAGCCAATGTTAATCACATAAGGCGTCCGCAATCACAGAATATTGTAACTGCTGTATGGTGTCACTGTCCTGACGTCCTTCACTAAAAGGAACTGCCGCTAGGTACAGGATTACTACAACTAATACTACTATAACTAGATGACGAAGCTGCTGGTGGTGAGGTGTTGAGGGGTATGTGTCGTAGCTTGCGAGGTCGGCGAGGATGAGAATGTGGAGGAGGAGAAGAAGATGCTGTGGTATCGGGCCAGTGCGAGCAGCCCGTCTGCTGCTGCGGCAGCAGCCCTGACCCGCTTGCCTCGGGGAGGGTGCCCACCGCCGCCAGAGACCTGGCGTGGGGATAGCGACGGGGGAACAGCCCCGGCGGTGGCTGGGGCTTCTCATGGGGCGAATAGTGGCGTCCTTGCCGGCGAGGCATGCCTCACCGAACCTCCTGTTGACAGTTGTTTCTTTGCCGCCGCTGCGCGACGGCGTACTGCACGGACGCTGCCGCTGTAGAGAAAGAATCATGAATATAATTGAGTACAACGTTCCAGATTTCGCCAATTGCTGTTGCTACAAGGAAAGGAAGAACACAGATTATTATGATTTGTAAGCAGAGTGAGTATGTATTACCTACTTCGCTCTGGCTCCTTGGAATCCCCCTCAGGTCATCCAGCATCTCCTCAGGCCAGTGGAGGTCTTCCTCCATCTGCACCACGCACTATGGCATTTCGTTCTCGCCTGTATTTGGGAAGATCCATCTGTCCATATCACTGAATTAGCCTAAAACTACACACTATTTTTTAATACTAAAAACATATATACGCACGCGAAAACTACGAGAAAAAAATCTCTGCGATTGCTCCTGCTTATCCTCAGCACATATCCCTCCCGTTACATCTTATTCTACTGTGAAATAGTCTACAACAACAACAAAGAATGTCCTCCATAGAACATACGCTATGAAATTGTCATCAAACAGCAAAATACACTACTGGCCATTAAAACTGCTACATCACGAAGATGAAGTGCTACAGCCGCGAAATTTAAACGACAAGAAGAAGATGCTGTGATATGCAAATGAGGAGCTTTTCAAAGCATTCACACAAGCCTGGCGCCGGTGGTAACACCTACAACGTGTTGACGTTTCTCATACACAAACAGCAGTTGACCGACGTTGCCTGGTGAAACGTTGTTGTGATGCCTCATGTAAGGAGGACAAATGCGTACCATCACGTTTCCGACTTTGATAAAGGTCGGATTGTAGCCTATCTCGATTGCGGTTTATCGTATCGCGACATTGCTGCTCGCATTGATCGAGATCCAATGACTGTTAGCAGAATATGTAATCGGTGGGTTCAGGAGGGTAATACGGAATGCCGTGCTGGGTCCCAACGGCCTCGTATCACTAGCAGTCAAGATGACAGGCATCTTATCCGCATGGCTGTAACGGATCGTGCAGCCATGTCTCGATCCCTGAGTTAACAGGTGGGGACGTTCGCAAGACAACAACCATCTGCACGAACAGTTCTACGACGTTTGCAGCAGCTTGGACTATCAGCTCGGAGACCATGGCTGCGGTTACCCTTGACGCTGCATCACAGACAGGAGCACCTGCGATGGTGTACTCAACGACGAACCTGGGTGCACGAATGCGAAAACGTCATTTTTTCGGATGAATCCAGGATCTGTTTACAGCATCATGATGGTCGCATCCGTGTTTGGCGATATCGCAGTGAACGAATATTGGAAGCGTGTATTCGTCATCGCCATACTGGCGTATCACCCGGAGTGATGGTATGGGGTGCCATTGGTTACACGTCTCGGTCACCTCTTGTTCCCATTGACGGCACTTTGAACAGTGGACGTTATGTTTCAGACGTGTTACGACCCGTGGCTCTAACCTTCATTCGATCCCTGCGAAACCCTACATTTCAGCAGGATAATGCACGACCGAACGTTGCAGGTCCTGTACGGGCATTTCTGGATACAGAAAATGTTCGACTGCTGCCCTGGCCTGCACATTCTCCAGATCTCTCACCAATTGAAAACCTCTGGTCAATGGTGGCCGAGCAACTGGCTCGTCACAATACGCCAGTCACTACTCTTGATGAACTGTGGTATCGCTGCATGGTCAGCTGTACTTGTACACGCCATCCAAGCTCTGTTTGACTCAATGGCCAGAGGTGGTTGTTCTGGGTAGTGATTTCTCGGGATCTATGCACCCAAAATTGCGTGAAAATGTAATCACATGTCAGTTATAGTAAAATATTTTTGTCAAATGAATACCCGTTTATCATCTGCATTTCTTCTTGGTGTAACAATTTTAATGGGCAGTAGTGTATTACGTACACACAGTACTACGAAGAACAAAAATATTTGTAGTACTTACAATGCCGATGCTGCTGCTATTGATGGCTTTCAGCAGCCAGCTCACCAATCATTTGCTGGCCATACACTGAAACAATAAGACAAGATATACTCATTGCTACGAAATTCTTAGCGAAAAAAGTTACATTTATCGATTTTGATTTTCGAAAACATGTCCAATAGTAAAGACTCAGTGACTGACCACTAAATACCATCCGCATATTACGTATGTATAGGAAAAGATATATACTACTCACAAAGCTGTTGTTGCTACTGCTGCCACTGATGTATCGCACCATTCATTTAATCCACAATTTGGTGGATATATGCTGAAACAAGAAGGTGAAATGTATTTAATACCGCAACTACGAAATTATTATTCAAGGAAAGAGTTACATTTGCCTGTTTGAATGTTAACTTACCAGATATTTCCCACTGCTTCCGGCTTTTGCCACCACTGGCACTGCCACTGATAACTTCTTTTTTCCAAATAAAAAACTGGTGGCACACCTGAGCCATAGGATGGCCCGAGACACCGGCGAAGAGCAGCAGACTGAGGCCAGAGGTGGAGGGGTAGACTCAAGATCTGCCCACTAATTTGGCGGGAACCAATCAGACTGCAGTATTCTGAGGGGGGATGAAAACCTACGTTTGCATATTTCGACCAGTTAGATCATGCATAAACGGGAACTTGAAAGAGAGTGGAGGTGGTTTCCCAGGTGTCAAATACCAAAGGGTTGGCGCCACCTGAAGCTGTTATTCAGGGATTAGAGTGACTTCCAGTCTTCACACCACTTGAGCTGACGCAGAGTGTCGGCCTGTGTGTGCAGGAATATGTGAGGGGGCTGGCGTGTGGTGCAGCCCAGAGAAGTGGTTGGGGCATGCAATGCCCTGTGGTCGGTGCGAAAGATTTTTTAACAGTTTAATTAACTGTGATGAGTTAAGTTGAGAGTATTCCTCATGCGATTGAAAAGAAAGCAATCGATTTAATTATTTGATTTCGATGTATTTTACAAGACCTGCATCGGAGACCTGCAGCAGAGAAGATGAGAAAGAGAGATTCAAACCCTGCTAATTGAATTTTATAAATAAATAATATATCTGCTGCTATGTAATTGAATTTCGTACTGTGATAACCTTCTTCTCCAGCATAGACCTGCCAGTTTCCAGGCGAGGGAGGGGAGTAGAGTGCTGGCCTATTTAAATGAGGGGGAGGGGTTAAGTAATTGATCAATTTAATTAATTAGTCATCAAATTCATAGAGTTGGATGGGGCTATTCGAATAACCGAGGCCTGAAACTGTGCTTGTACCGGCGAGGGGGAGGGTTTGAGGTTTACGGAGGGTGTGGGGGTGAAAGAGGGGCAGGGGAAGGGGTCGCGGGTTTCTCATAAGTACAGATTATTCTCATAGGCCCATAAATCAACCCCCAGGGAGTCATAAGCCACTTAACAGAATAAGGTAAGGGGAGTGGGTCATTGTCCTGATTGTGTGTAACCCACATTAACAAAGTTCCCTGATACTCCTGTTGCCCTACAATGAGGTGTGTCACTGCGTTTCTAGCAGCAGGCTGTTGGCCGGTCTTACTGGGTGTCAATGATGTGCGGCGGGATGGGCGGTTACATGGCAAGTTAATTTTGAAGATCACAAGTTGGCATTCTTCGGAATGTATGCCTTCATTTTACTTTCTTTAGCCTATCCCAGATGTATCAATGTCCACAGTTGGTTCATAGGCTATATTAGTCTAGCTATGAATGTTTATTTGTTGACTCATTCTTTTTTTTCGGTTAGGGCCCTTTTACCCAGTGGGGTGCTGGTTGATTCTAACAAAGTTATTGTGCCTCACCCGCACAGGATCACTCAAGCTGCTTGATAAAATTGGTTCACATATAAATAGACCTTATTAATACTAATTAATTTTACGTAGTGTACCTCTTAGTTTCCCTTGTTTTTGAGTAGTGTCTGAAGATGGGATTCACGTCGTGAAACACGGTCGTGTGTACGATTTTATCCAGCGGTTGTGAATGTCCCACAAAGAGTACACTTAAGAACTGTCTGAATCTCGTCCGCCATGACGAGTACATTTTTATGGACTACTCGCAAAACTGCGTTGATGACACACTACGCTTAAGAGCGACAACCTGTAAATCTCGCGTCACACAAGAAAACAGTCTTGAACTGCAGGTGCCATCGTCGAATGCTGTAGGAGCTATAGAGCTGTACTCTCGACAAATAAAACGACTCATAGTTATTGAATTGTGCCTGAAGAAACGGAGAACGCAAATCGCTTTTTGTTACTGTTTCGCCGTAAACTTGCGTCAACGCAGTTTCGGTAATGTCAGATAGCTGCATCTGGTGAACGACTATCGTCGACTACCTTAACTAGCAGCTTGTAACTGGTGGGTCTGAGTAAACTTTTACTTTCGATGCCTGTTTTACATTTCACCCAAGTTTCTACCTTCATTCATGCAGAAGCTGCACTTTTGTGATATCTAATGAATCTTTTTGGAATACCATGTACATTCCAAGTATCGTCATTGTAAGAAATTTTGCGTTTGTGTATAAAGCGATGTGATTCATAGGAGTGTGATGTTAGGTAACACTGCACCGTGCTGCGCTGCTTGCAGTCTGGTGAATTCCTGTGGAACGAGGAGCGCCAGGGCTACATGCTGGCCGGCTTCTTCTACGGCTACGCCCTGGGGCAGCTGCCCGGCGGCATCCTGGCAGAGAGGTTCGGCGGCAAGCTGGTGTTCGGTCTGGGCACCTTCCTCACCGGGGTCCTCACCATCGTCAGCCCGTTTGCCGTCTGGCTGCACGAGGACCTCTTTTTCGCTGTGCGCTTGCTCGAAGGCCTTGCCGAGGTAAGCCCTGCCGAATATGATGTATGTGCAGTCTTTCTACAATTTTGGAGGGATGTAGTTTGTACTTCTTTGCCGTCCAAAAACATTACATTTAGAGTTGGAGATACAGTATGAGCATCAGATATTGACTGGAGTGTTACCTTTAAAATTTTAGCTATAAATTTCACCTCTAGACGAACGATAAGTGGGTCAGAAGTTCGAATTAAGAAGTAGATATAAACATGGGTAAAGAGATACGGTGTAACTTCTGTTTCTCTACATAAAGCTCTTGGGAATATTGACTGGAATACGGCTTTCAAAATTCCGATGATAGCAGGGATAAAGTATAGGGACCCGAAAATTATATACAACATGTACAGAAGCCTGGCTACAGTTCTAAGAATCAAAGAACTTGGAAGGAGAGCAATAGCTGAGAAAGGAGTGAGACTGGGTTGTAGCCAGTCAGTCTGCCCACTGAATAACGAGTAAAAGAAAATAAGGAGAAATATGTGAATTAAGGTTCATGGAGAACAGATCAGAGCTGTAAGGTTAGCCAATGACGGTATAATTTTGTCAGAAATGGCTAATGACTTAGTACAACACTCAACAGAACGGATGCCGTACTGAAAACAGATGACAGGATGAATATCAGCAAGAGAGACCAATGGAATTTAGTATCTTGCAATCAAGTACTGACAGAGTTAGATTAGAAAAAGAGATACTAAATGTGGAAGGTGTTTTGCTTTTAAGGTAGGAGAGTAAATGACAATGGAAGAAGTAATGACGATATAAAGTGCATACTATAGCAAGGAAAATATTTGTGTAAGAAAAGAAATTTGTTAACATCAAATGTAAAATTTAATCGCTAGGAAATCTTTTCTGAAGGTACTTTTCGGTAGCCTTGTACGGAAGCGAAAAGTGGACGATATACAGTTCAGACAACAAGAGAACAGAAGCTTTTGGAGTGTAGATGGCACAACCTAACGTAGGGGATGTTGAATAATCTTCGTTTTGACAGCTGTGCAAAGCATTAGGGAGCGAGGAATGCGAAAAATTGTAGCCAATTGACTAAATGTCAAATGTTTTAAAGCATGTACATCCTATTACTCATTGCCTAGTAAGGTATTGAAGTGTTCAAACCAACCACCAACTTGAGAACAGCTTTATGTTATTTTTATAAAAATTACACTCCTCCAGGTGCACTTAAAATTTCATATTTATTTGGCTACTAGTTTCGACGTTGCGTCAACGCCATCTTAAGACCCGTACACTTTGATGATCAATTGTGTGTGGCAGAGTACTAGAAGTCCGCGGTGAGTAACTAATGACACTAGTTACTGCCCGCCATCCATGTGGAGCACGTATTGGTCTCACTGCGGACTTCTAGCACTCAGCCACACACAATTGATATCATCGAAGTGTACGGGTCTGAAGATGGCGTTGACTTAACGTTGAAACTAGTAGCCAAATAAATATGCAGTGCCGGCCGCGGTGGTCTAGCGGTTCTAGGCGCTCAGTCCGGAACCGCGCGACTGCTACGGTTCGAATCCTGCCTCGGGCATAGATGTGTGTGATGTCCTTAGGTTAGTTAGGTTTAAATAGTTCCAAGTTCTGGGGGACTGATGACCACAGATGTTAAGTCCCATAGTGCTCAGAGCCATTTTTAAATATGAAGTCGTAAGTACAGCTGGAGGAATTTCATTTTTAATAAAAATTATACCAGCTGATGTTCCACCATCGTCCAATTTAAATATGGATGTAGGAAGAGCTTTATGTTAGGTGACAACTGCTTTCTGTTTCAGGGTGTGACTTTCCCATCCATCCAGTATATGATCTCCAAGTGGTCGCCACCCGGGGAGAGGAGTCGCTTCTCCATAATATTTTCAGGTATACTTTCTTACACTGCTCTCAAGTTTTAGAAATAGAAGACCTCTTCGCCGTCTTCTGAGGCTGATTCTACTAGGACGTGTACCACTACAAGTTATTATTTATATTACTGAGCGGCTAAGATGGTCATCCGGTCACCCAGTCGCCGATGTATATCTAACGGTTTCCACGAACAACAAAAATTTGATATTCACTATTTTGTAAACGATCAGCTTCTGCGTATTTGCCCTATTGTCAGTCTGCTATCCAGTTAGTTCGAGAAGAGTCTATCAAGTAGAGGTGAGGTTAGTTTAGAAGTTCTCGCCATACGTGGTACAGAGAACTTGGCTTCGTGTGGTATCCGTGTTTAGGAAAGAGCCGTTATGAAGTTAATCTGAAACTTACTGCATTGTAGATTGTTGTATTTGTGTTGCTGAATAGAAATAAAATTATTTGAAGTACAGGATTATGTGCAAATTACTCTGAGGTTTTTTTCTACGTATGCGGAAAATACACGTTTAACAAATTCACGCCGACCACCTGTAGCCCGGCTAGATCCTTCTATTGGGCGGCATGTACTAATGTGCTACATGCTAGACTACCAGTTATGCTACCAGCAGTACGCTAACGTATGGCCTATCAGCTAAGTGCAACGAACAGCTGTAAATACAATTTTGTGTGACCATTTCACGAGAGAGCGTTCTGAGCAAATGAGATACCACATAATTTATGACTACTTTATGAACCGTGAATATACTTTCAAAATCTTTACTTTATTTACTAGCGATTCATCAAGTACATTAACATATTTAATCACACTACGTGAGCGTGGAAGTAGTTGCCAGGTAGTAATAGATGAAAATGAAATTACCTTTAACAAATGAGAATTTTATTCATAAAAGCCTTTCCAAAAACCGATTTAAAATTTATAAGCAGAAAGGCACCCTCGAAATATCAAGTTACAATTTTATTTAGAAGCAGAAAGAACAATATTGACAGTTGAGACTTCGGGCTGAGAAGCTTGCCGCTCCCTTTCAACGTGGCCGTAGTCACGACTGCTCACAACAACCTCTGAAAGACTACACTGGTGCAATCTGCAACACACCACATTACTTTAAACTAAAAATTTTAACAACTCACACAAACACATTAACTATGCACCCCGTAAGAGGGATGGAAATGGTACAAACACTCACACTAAGAAATTACTTGCCACCGAAAGTGCAATTAGTTTTTAAAAGGACTCTTACGGTGGAAGGGTGGCAACTTTATAAAAATGACTATTTAAATAAAACCCATGAAATTCAGATTTACATAAAATGTACAACATGCTCTACATTACACATATACCGTCTCGCAAAAAATGGTTCAAATGGCTCTGAGCACTATGGGACTTAACATCTTAGGTCATCAGTGCCCGAGAACTTAGAACTACTTAAACCTAACTAACCTAAGGACATCACACACATCCGTGCCCGAGGTAGAATTCGAACCTGCGACCATAGCAGCCCCGCAGTTTCGGACTGCAGCGCCTAGAACAGGACGTCCACCGCGGCCGGCTACCGTCTCGCAAGATGGTAGGCAAGATAAAAACATACACTCCTGGAAATGGAAAAAAGAACACATTGACACCGGTGTGTCAGACCCACCATACTTGCTCCGGACACTGCGAGAGGGCTGTACAAGCAATGATCACACGCACGGCACAGCGGACACACCAGGAACCGCGGTGTTGGCCGTCGAATGGCGCTAGCTGCGCAGCATTTGTGCACCGCCGCCGTCAGTGTCAGCCAGTTTGCCGTGGCATACGGAGCTCCATCGCAGTCTTTAACACTGGTAGCATGCCGCGACAGCGTGGACGTGAACCGTATGTGCAGTTGACCGACTTTGAGCGAGGGCGTATAGTGGGCATGCGGGAGGCCGGGTGGACGTACCGCCGAATTGCTCAACACGTGGGGCGTGAGGTCTCCACAGTACATCGATGTTGTCGCCAGTGGTCGGCGGAAGGTGCATGTGCCCGTCGACCTGGGACCGGACCGCAGCGACTCACGGATGCACGCCAAGACCGTAGGATCCTACGCAGTGCCGTAGGGGACCGCACCGCCACTTCCCAGCAAATTAGGGACACTGTTGCTCCTGGGGTATCGGCGAGGACCATTCGCAACCGTCTCCATGAAGCTGGGCTACGGTCCCGCACACCGTTAGGCCGTCTTCCACTCACGCCCCAACATCGTGCAGCCCGCCTCCAGTGGTGTGAATGGAGGGACGAATGGAGACGTGTCGTCTTCAGCGATGAGAGTCGCTTCTGCCTTGGTGCCAATGATGGTCGTATGCGTGTTTGGCGCCGTGCAGGTGAGCGCCACAATCAGGACTGCATACGACCGAGGCACACAGGGCCAACACCCGGCATCATGGTGTGGGGAGCGATCTCCTACACTGGCCGTACACCACTGGTGATCGTCGAGGGGACACTGAATAGTGCACGGTACATCCAAACCGTCATCGAACCCATCGTTCTACCATTCCTAGACCGGCAAGGGAACTTGCTGTTCCAACAGGACAATGCACGTCCGCATGTATCCCGTGCCACCCAACGTGCTCTAGAAGGTGTAAGTCAACTACCCTGGCCAGCAAGATCTCCGGATCTGTCCCCCATTGAGCATGTTTGGGACTGGATGAAGCGTCGCCTCACGCGGTCTGCACGTCCAGCACGAACGCTGGTCCAACTGAGGCGCCAGGTGGAAATGGCATGGCAAGCCGTTCCACAGGACTACATCCAGCATCTCTACGATCGTCTCCATGGGAGAATAGCAGCCTCCATTGCTGCGAAAGGTGGATATACACTGTACTAGTGCCGACATTGTGCATGCTCTGTTGCCTGTGTCTATGTGCCTCCACAGGCACTGTCAGTGTGATCATGTGATGTATCTGACCCCAGGAATGTGTCAATAAAGTTTCCCCTTCCTGGGACAATGAATTCACGGTGTTCTTATTTCAATTTCAAGGAGTGTATTTCGCATATTTCAGGAATTCGTCCTTTAAACCTTAATTCTATAAATTCGTTAACACCGAATCCGACAAATATGACAGAGGCAGCTATTAACGTACGGCAGACCGACAGACAGACAGACAGACAGACACAAGTAGAATTTAACAAGTAAATGGCACAACATATCTCCAGTCACTTAACTTCTAATAAACGGCGATTTCTGGCGAAGACCTGGCGCAGCACCCCCAAAACGCTCTCCGGAACCGTCCGCTGCCAGCCGCTTCAACGGACGCAGGAAGGCGCGCCCATCTCCCGTCTCACAGCGTAGCAGCTCGCGCCGGCCAGACCGATATCGTGGGTTGACTCCCGTTGCTCTCGTGTTGACCGCGAAGCCACTACTCGCTATACGGCGAGGCCCACTGGCTTCCACGTGGCGACCTCGCATGCGCCGACGCTCAAGACGGACAAGGCATCATGTGTCTCAGCGCACGACCGACCAACCGATAGATCCAACCGGCCTTAAGGTCGATCCGAACGACAGACATCCTGGCACTCCAGACGGCAGACCGACATTGACTAATCGATCACTCGGTCGGACCAACCCCTGCAGAGGAAGCATGCCCTCACGCTACCCGACATCCCTGCCCCGGGAAGAGACCGAGCTACCGATCAATCCAACCGTCAATGTCCATTGCCAGAACAAACTCGAGCAGACTGGTGGCCTAACACATAATAGCACTCCGGAGGCCAGACAGACACTGACTGCCCCACACTGACCCGGCTGACCAACTGACCGACTCGCCGAGACGACAGACTGCCCCCAGACTTTTCCCTTTTCCACCAGAGGGAACACCAAAGCTGCGATTGCCACAGCGGCGCCAACGCCAGAAACGGAAGGTGACTGCTTTACACTACGCGCTGCGGCGCGCTCTTCAAAACAGCAAATTTTACCACGGCTCACTTTAAAATAATTTTATGGGATCTGTTGTTTTTAAAGAATGGCCTTATGGTACTTTAAAAACAAAAGTTCAATATACCTGTATTAAAATAACAGCCTAGGGCGTTTGACTAAGACCGCCGTCCACAGCGAGGAATTAGAAAAGAAGCATTGGCAGTTTAAGGAAAGCGTGAATACGTGGCCGTATGGCGAGCATCGAAATTATCAACGCCGGCGTCAACGTGTTAATGATCTATAGAGAGCTTATCTTGGATGCTTTGGTATTAGATTTGGTGATCAGGATAAAACATGGGTATTGGTTTAGTTCTGTAAAACTTGTACAAAACGTACGACAGTGAATTACCGTGAAAAGAAAAAGTCAAAATTCGGCATGCTGAGGATTTCGAAAGGATTCGAAAACCAATTCGATTACTGTCTCTTCTTCCTAGTAAGTATTAATGGATTTGGTTTGGGGTATGAAGCGATCAAACTACAGGGTCATAAGTCTCTTTTTCCTTATGCAAACAGAGCTCAAGCTAAAAAAAAATTCCCAAAAGGAGTGGTGGGAAGGAAAAGGGCGGAAAAATAACGGGGAACCACACGGAAGGAAGAAACGAAAGAAGCTAACCAAAATGCGGAAAACGTACACCAAAGGGAAGAATAGTGGAAGGTATTAAAATAATAAAGCAGATGGCCGAGGCTGACTGATCACAAGATTAAAAAAGGATGAGCCCGCCATTCTGCAACACACTAAAATCTCCAGCCTAAAAGAGAAGGCGAGATGAACACACATAGGGACAAGAATAACACCAAGGCAAACAAACAGCAAAGTAAAAGTGAGGAAGAGTTGAAATGGAGGGAGGGTGGAGGCTTACGTCAGAAAGCCAGAATCCCACCCTTATATTGTAAAAAGCCCCCTTACGAATAAAACGTAAAACAACACCGGAGGCAGGGGGCTGGGAACGTTAAAAGTCCGCCGCAGAGCGGCTAAAATAGGGCAGTCCAACAAGACATGTGGGAGTCACAGCGACACCGAGATGGGTCCTCGCGACGGAGAAGGTGACCATGTGTTAGGCAAGTATGGCCGATTCGGAGCCAGCGGAGGACAACGAAATCCCTGCTAGTGGTTTGTATGAATGAAGGCCACACATTCGTTGTCTCCTTTATAGCACGAAGTTTATTTGGTGTACTGAAGGTGCGCCATTCAGTATCCCAGATTGCGAAATCGTGCTGCGGAAGATTACACGGCTACACACTCGCAAACAACCTCAGCGCAGCAGGGTAGGCATACTCGTCGTCAAGCTTCCAGACTACCACGTCTGACCATCGCAAGGGACGATCGCAGTATTATGCACCAGGTTCATCGTAGTCGCTTCACATCTGCGCCTGCCAACCGAGAACCAGTAAAGGACTCCCTGCAACATTCTGTCAACCTGTATCATTTGTCGGAGACTAGCAGCAGCCCGACTAGGGAATTAACGTCGTACGTGAAAGCTGCCTTTAACACCAGAACACAAACAACTGCATATGGAAAGGAACCGTGACTCGGAAGTCAACAATTTCCGAGTGAGAGTATCCGGGACACCAAGAATGAATTATCGTGCAAGTCCTTAGGAGGTTGCCGTGTACCTCGGGTGCCTGATATTCCGGCACACCGCCACACGGCAATGCTCTGCGGGTTGCCGCCACGCTAGGTGTCTGCAGCTAACGTTATTCGTCATCGCTGCGCCATCCGGTGCGGTAGGGAGGGAGCGATGATCACTGGACAGCAGGTACTATTTCCCGTCCGCGAAGCCACATGACGCCGACTATTTCCCGGTATTCCTACGCCGGGTGGCATATATAGGACTGCCGCTCGCAGTTCTCCAGACCCCCCATCTGCCGGAGCCCCCCCCCCCCCCCCCCATCTGCCCTCGGCTATCGTGTGTTATCTTTGTGCAGTGTTTACAATGAGTGTTCAGTGTTGTGTGTCTTCTCCGAAGTGTTGCGAACGGACATCATACTGTCGCTGGGTGTGTTTTTTATATTTCTTGCGAACAGAAACCAGACTGTCACCATGTTTTTTAATTGTCTGTCTACTATGTTCCCTGTCTGCTTACTGTGTATTTTATTAGCTTTGCCACCCGTTTGCTTTATGTTTTAACTTTCCACAATTTTCCGCCGTTTTACAATTTCAGTCACCGTTTTATCGCCTGCTTTTATTGTTTCTTATCTTCTTTCTTACGTTTTAAAAAGTCTGTAAGCTGCAGAGCAGCGTAATAAGCTGCTGCCAGCCCGCCCCCTTCGGGGGGAATTAAAATACAATAAAGGAGAAAAAAAAGCAGTTCTCCAGCAATGTGTGCAGACGTGTGTACTATAGAGTGTGCCACCAAGTCTACCGCCAAGTAAACATCGCGCCACCGTTATAGCCCTACCAGACAAAGACAAAGCACGTATGCCACCGATCGGGACCACAACCGACTCTGACCTTGGAGAGTAATCGATGGTGACAGACTGTGCTTTCTCTTCAACCTTCATAAAATTGTTTTCAAAGAGTAACAGTTATTTCTATCACATCAGAACGATCTCTTTTGTTCTTTGTAGAGATTCAGTTTCTGTTGCTCATTTTTCTAGTCGCCTCCTTAGAGAAATAAATTCTGTAGGTTAAGGTTACCATCCCACGATGGGGCACATCAGAGAGGATCAATAGCCTTATGACACCCTTCCCAGGGAGGCAAATCAGTGCACGCATCCGGACCAGAGGGCGGGGTGAGGGTGTAATGTCCGACTGATAAATGGCATCATAAAGTCGAATCCCTTGTAAACGTGGTACTGTAATCGCTGAAATAACATTATATATCCTCTGAACCAATAAAGTTTCATTTTGTTTCCTGCTGTCCTTCAGCATAGTTTACTTCTTTTGTCAAGCTGTGCAATTTGGAACGGTGCTTTTGCAAACTGCAGCAGTAAGGTACCGTTATATGCATATTCCGCCTTCCTTGGTAGTGGTTGTTCTTAGTTTTATCATCCACGTAAGGGAAATGAAACTGACAGGCACTTCGTTTACCAGTTCAACATAGTTTTCAGCTTTGCGATTGCCCAGAAAATTTTCGACAACTGCGTTGCACGGTAAATAAATTATTTGGCATGGCAGGGTACAATTAATAGATTTCCCTCGATTAATGCTAGAGAAGCAGATCAAGGCAGTTTGCTGAGAATATGACTGTTGAGGCGTCAGGGTGGTTACATCATGTCGTCGTCAAGTGGAAAGGCCAAGAGCGTAAGTAATACCTACACTGCAGGAAGGCAAAGATACTACTGCTTAAATGGCCCGGTTGCTTCACACCAAAGCCACGGACTTAATGGGAAGCAGTAGCAAAATAAGTTTGCACCAGGCCAGTGTAAATAACCTTCATTTTTAATCAAAGGTATTCTGGCAGGCACCATCTATACAGAGAGGCCTACGAGCGTATACGAGTCGACATGATTCTACAAACAGCCACCAAGAGATTTAAACTCTACTAACTGCTGGCCTGCTGCTGACTCCCAGTTTTTGGGAGTGAAAGTAAAAGGTGACGAACAGAGTAGTGCAAAGGAAATAACCTAGAGTATATGGAGGCTGAAGCAACGTGAAGAAAGATGCGTTAAAAACCAGCGCAAATATATACCTCCCGCGTTTAGGAATATAGAGATTTTGAAGAAGTTGAAAGATGAAAAAGGGTGGTGCTTGCACGGATGAATATAGCAGTAATGTTGTAGAGGTTAAGGGGAGTAATGCAGAATTATTAGCTTCAATACCTTTTGAAAATGCGGAGTCTAACAAGGAATGCCTTCAACCCGAGCTCGCAAAAGGCCAATGATGTTTAAGGCATTCGACGCCCCACATATTGTCTGCTATGCAACCACAGTATTGGCTGGTAACGGCAGCATGGAGTCGGACTCGAGGTAGCCAGTGGTGCGCATAGCACGAGGCTACGGCACGTAGGTGAACTGCTTAGTCCAAGAGTAACTCATAGCTGTGGTACAGTACTTACTAGTAGTATTGATACAAAGCATACCAATAGGATGCTATAAACAAAGCAAACGCATTATATCCACAACATCAGTTGCCGAAGTTGACATTTCGTCAGAAAGGAACCCGAGAAATTTCACAGAGTGAGAAAGATGTGGCAAATGAGATATCAGCGTTTCTCCAAGATGAGTCAGTGGAATGGGTGGTGTCGTATACGATCGACTGTGCCGACAATTTACATGAGGAGTATAATGATGACGGTACGTGCTTAACAAATGACAGCGATATTGAAGCAGGTGTAGAGCCAATCTAGTTCATCATCCTTGTCGGACGGGGAGCCACAAATCCCGTCTCCAGTGAAACGTAATGCACGGCAACCATTCTCCGAAGAGTGGGTGCTAAGCACATGGGAGATCATTCTTAGCATTGCAAAAAAACAATTACGAACAGATTTCCGTTAAGACAGCAGCAATATGCCAGTGTACTGTAGAAGAAAAACACGGGTATTCAAAGGAGGAGAAGGTGCACATGTTACAAGAACTGACGTTTGCGCTTTTCACGGCTGCTCGATACAATTTACAGGATGTGCGTCATAGTGACCTATTACGTTATGGACATCAAATTGCACGCGATATAATTATAGTCATTTCCAGGGAAGCAGTAGATCACTGCATAATTTCAAACAGTGCTACGGAACTGGCAGACATAAGATAACGAAATTTCAAACAAGTCAAGAACTTGACACTGCACAACAAACTGAAGAATCGGCTCGAAAATTTGTAAATGAGATAAACAAACTTATCCTATCGTTCAGTTAGGAAATTGTTTTCAGCTCCGCCCAATCAGGATTTGAAGTTGAAATTCATACAAAAGGAACCCTGGAAATTCGAGGTACCAAGAGAGTTGTATCAAGATCAAGTATACGAGTGCCTTAAAGCACTCGTTTACTATTATTCCGGCTGTTAATCTGGGTGTTAAATTGGCTGGAGAGTTATTTATTGTACTGCGAGAAGTTGGAGGTGCTCCACCCCCTACGATTCTTTCTCGTGTGCGTGATCTTGTAATCGAACTATGGAATATTTACGTCACGGCAAGCAAATGGGCTTAAAGAATACAGCTATGGTATAAGCACTCCTTTCGGCCAATAGCTGGTCAAAATAAGTTGCTTTTGCTTGATTCCTGAGTCGCATTTAAAAATCATACTCGTTTAGAGGAAACAATCCCTTCTGAAAAGCGTGTAACATGGCAGTTCATACCACCTGGGACCATTGGACAAATCTGGTCTCTGAATGTTTGTTTTTTCCGTGCCTACAAAACAGATTATCGCACTATCTGCAGCTACGCCATAAAGGATAGCCAGTTTCACAATAAGTTCCACGATAGGATGTTTCACGTTCTTTTGCATGCCATCGCATTCCATCGGTTCGTATCAGCCCGTTACCCTCATATCGTTATATATGCCTTCTTTAAGAGTGGATACCTAGCTGAACATCCTGCACGGTTTGTAGCTCCCAAGGGGCGCGCCTTCGATCTTGATACTGCGAACGTTTGTGATCACGGTGGCACGCCATTTTTCATTCTGTGTTCATTATGCAAGTTAATGGTTTGTTTAGAACAGTTCCTGAATATCGACGACGTTCATTTTGTGAAATGTAATACATACGTCCTATAGAACTTTGGTCTCTGCACATATAGTACACTTATTCTCTGTCATTCTCCTGATGCTCTTGGTGAGTCGTTAGTAGCTAATATTTTTCCTGTCATAATTGCTAACTCAACACTTTCAAATGCACGTTGTTACATATTGAGCTTTCAACGTCGCATTCTAGAGGATCATTGTAAATGAA
Organism: Schistocerca serialis cubense; assembly: GCF_023864345.2. Classification (NCBI taxonomy): domain Eukaryota; kingdom Metazoa; phylum Arthropoda; class Insecta; order Orthoptera; family Acrididae; genus Schistocerca; species Schistocerca serialis. The sequence continues at coordinate 350,487,153 of NC_064641.1, read as the reverse complement.
TTATGCTGTTCTTATGTAAATGTGTGGACAATAACATGACTAATTTAAGTGCAGTATTACCTATCACACTGGATGATAATGTGTGTTGTTCACAGGCCGTGGATCTTGAGTCAAATGGAACGGAATTGCATGGGTGTCGTGCAGAGTGGAATAACAGACAGTGACTTTCTTGTAAATACTGCGGAGGATGCACAAGAGTTAATCGATGAGGGTGCGTGTGTTGCAGATGTGGGTAGTGGATTATTTCGGATGAACGCAGAAGTTTCGACATCTGTGGTGGCCTTACCTCCTCAGAAGAAGGGGTGGGGTTGTTGGCTTACTGTTCGGGTCATCAAGGCTAAATTCTTTCAGGAGAGTGTGCTTGAGGACCTGGAGGTTCCAGAAATGATGGTGGAAGTTTGGGGGGAAGGGGGGCAGAACGGTTAAACTGCAGGAAAGTTTCTGATGTTCAATATGCCTGATGCAGCACCGCAAGTCGCAAGGAAATGTAACCTTGCAAGAAGACTTCAATCCGCGTTTAGTGTTATAGTGAGGTGAATGAAGAGCACTACCTATCAACGTATTGTGCCTGCTGGTAATGTACGTGGGTTTTGCGTGGGCATAGTTTTAGGGGCGCTTTTTCTAGGAAAATGGAAGGGGAACTGTTGTCGCAGGAATAAAGTTCCCGATGATGTACCAAAACAGAGGGTTATGAAACCGCAGGGTAGAATAAAAGAAATGCCGAACGTAAGAGATCAACGGAATTCGACAATTTACTGTTAACAATGATTTGTTACGGATAATTTGGTTAAAAGAGGAAGAATTTTCCACTACTATTTTTAGATTTTCTACATTCTTTGGTAGTGGTATTAGAATTTCGTTATTTCAAGTGAACTTTTGTTGTGATTAATGGTAGGAATATGTGTTTCAATGATTGAGATGTTAAACAGATGATGCAGATTATTTGGGTGTTCAGGATGTTTTGAACTTGTACTATAATGTGGCGATAGGGACGTACGAGATTAACGACGAAGTGCCTTTAAGTGATTATTGTGTTTTAATTAGTAAGTGATCTAAACGATTTACTGCACGTGCAAGATTAACTAGTGGTTAGATGATGAGTGGGAATCAATGTTATCAGTTTTATTTTGTTTTCATTTTTTTTGTGTGTGTGTGTGTGTGGGGGGGGGGGGGGGGGATACTGTTTATTTTCTTTCAAAAATGGTTCAAATGGCTCTGAGCACTATGGGACTCAACTTCTGAGGTCATCAGTCCCCTAGAACGTAGAACTACTTAAACCTAACTAACCTAAGGACATCACACACATCCATGCCCGAGGCAGGATTCGAACCTGCGACCGTAGCGGTCATGCGGTTCCAAACTGAAGCGCTTAGAACCGCACGGCCACACCGGCCGGCTATTGTCTTTCGATAATGTACTTGCAGTGATGATTTTTTATATGTAATTGTCAGGAAGGGCATCTCGTGACATGGAAATAAGAGGTAACGAGTTATGGACTACAGGTCGAGCATAAAATACAACTAGATGGAACCATTTGTTGAGAAGGAAGAGTTTTAATGATTTTATTTTCCTACTACTCGTACATTACATGACAATTCAATAGGGTGACGTCTGTTTCGGGTAATGAGTATATCTTGAGGCAGCGTAGCTCAAGTTATGCAAACTTCCCTGACTGACTGCTTAGGGACTTCCAACAAATGTTCAATAAAATTTAAAGCTGCTTTAAACAAGAGAGGTCGATTCTTTTAAAATCAGTGGCGATGGGCTACTGATATATATATATATATACACGAAACACATTCAGTTGTCTGATTTCTTGAAAAATGAGTTAATGTGTGAATTACATGAAGTTCAGAGTTTTAAAAGTGTTTGAAATTATGTTTGAAATTGGAAGTTGCTAAGTCCCCTGTCACTGAGCGAGTATAGTCTGGGTATCTTGCTATCCATCGTAAGGAAAAACTCGTTTCACACATTTCTGAATGTTTATGACGTCATATCTCATGAACTATTCGTCGTACAATCGTATACTTTTGTATGTACATTCAGTGCTATATGGGGAACCTTTCTGTAAGATGTGTCGTAAATGTAGTTTGTAGTAACGAAGTGATGAATTTGAAGGTCATGTCTGATGGCCGGCCGGTGTGGCCGAGCGGTTCTAGGCGCTTCAGTCTGGAACCGCGCGACCGCTACGGTCGCAGGTTCGAATCCTGCCTCGGGCATGAATGTGTGTAATGTCCGTAGGTTAGTTAACTTTAAGTAGTTCTTTAAGTTCTAGGGGATTGATGACCTTAGATGTTAAGTCCCATAGTGCTCAGTGCCATTTGAACCATGCCTGATGCTCAAATTTTACAGCATGAATAATGAAAATGTAGTGCCTTCAGACATAGACACTCTTTCTAACTATCGTACATGATTTATTGTGTTAAGCCTTTAACATAAAATTACAGCTCTTAATGAGTCGATTATGAAGCATTTTAAATTTTGAAATTCCACCCTGGGTTATCCATTTAGCCAATGCTAAACTTTCTGTGCTCCAGGGCACGTTGCCGCCGTTTGGCGTTATGGTCGCTGCTACAAAAGTCGTATTTTCCGATGAATAATGACCAATTTATCGCAAAAAGAATGATAGACTTTTAATATCCATTTCACAGTGTACAGTATTATGATTAATACTTCTGTATAAATCGAAATAAGTCTTCATGATATTTGTCACATGAATTAATTTAGTATGTGAACAATTTAGCACGTTACCTCTCATATTGGCTTATGAACGTAATGAATGCTGTGGTAATCTACTGATAATAAGAAGCAGAGACTTGTAAACCTGCAGACTTAGAATACACTCATGTTTACTTTAAATATCTTGGGCTCCATTATAGATATTGTTAACTACATTTCGCCTGTGTGAACAATGAGTGGTAACCTCCAAAATTACTATGCTTTTGATATATAGTCTGTTCTTACGTATAACATCCGAAGACAAAGAAGTCAGTCAAGTACGTGTACAATATGTCAACTATCATTTAATCTAGAGTAGAAGTGAACCAAAGAATATGAAAAGTATTATGTACGACAGAATACTTGAGAGTATGAGCCGGGACTTGGGCGCTAAACAAAAGAAAACTTTCGAGATTACTCGCACTGGAAATGCACTTCGAGGGAAGGCGGTGGCATCTCTATGGTGGATCGTGTTCGGAACGACACCTTACGAGAATATGCGGGATAGGAAGATACAATATCAGGGAGTACTGACACAAAACCTCTTTGTTGCAGGCACCTGTAATGAACGAAATGAAAAGAGTATTTAAAACTGATCCAATACAGAGATATCACGGGGGATAATAAAAAATATAGGATTTTGATTATGTCAGGACTTATTTGTGACCAGAAAGCTGAGCTTCTGAAGGTGTGATGAATTCCGTGAGCCAAGCACTGCGTATGGGGTACTTATCGTGGTTTTGGAGAGCCTTACTACTGATCGGATTTTGTAGTAATTTTGTTGATGCTAGAGTTGCGAACTACCAAAATTACGGTCAGGTAGTTGTGGTACAGTGCATAAATGACGCAGTAAATGGTACGATTATCGGTGGTATTGGTAAGATTGTTAGGGAAAGAAACATAAATGACCACGTAAGAGAGAAACTGGGAGACGACTACTTCTATTTTTTGTTTTTTTGTTTTTTTTGTTTTTCACGTAATTAGAACCTCACATCTTTCAGTGTTCGTCCATTCCGCATTTATGTCCTTATAAATTGCATTTTCTAAGCAACAAAATGAGCCGATCGTGCAACTTCTGCGCCTTTATGTAACCAAAGCTGTTAACTTTGATGCAAGTACAGTTTACATGCACAACCACGAAAAAAGTAAGTATGGTTATTGCTGTTACTTTGCACTCAATATAACATTCTTCATTATGATGAAAGGCGAGAGTTTCCTGTTCTTAATGATGAGTGTGAAAGCCTTTTTTGACTAGCATAAAAATGCTCTATATCAGCTCAACAAAGTATTGAAGCCATGTTTAATATGCAGACAACCTTGTAGCAGGGGCAACCACAGCTATTAGTATTCATCTAGGGTATTAATAACCGCTTCAGCTGTATCTTGGTCCTTTATTACTGTACCATTACCGTTTTCGTAGCGTTAAAGCCATGTTAGATATGTTTTTGTTTTGCCCGTCTTTTTTAATTTTACATTTTTCTGGGAAATTGTGTTTTCCAGCGCTATATCATACATCTCTTTTTTTGTTAAATTTGTACTACAAGACTCCTTTGTTTAACGCTACTAATCAATATGTCTCGAATAAAACCTCAATGATACACTGACAATTTCAATTTTGTTACAAATACTGTTTATTTTTAAATAACAGGCAAGGGAATAACTATGTAGAACAGATATGTTGCATGGGTAATGTAGCCTTTTATATATCTTCCATCAGTTTCTAGATGGTTCGGCACTTTCGTTTTTTAGGGCAATATAGTGAGACACTGATCGCATACATAAAGAAAGGGTCGAAATGAGATAACGCCTGACACTTATGCAACATACCTTACGTAGAGGTACTGTGTTTACGATCTTAACTGACCAAGGCTACTAGGAAAACTAGCAGAATCTATGTTTACTTATTGTAGTCCGTTGTAGCTTACGGTAGTTTTACAACTCTTGTCGTTGCTTGTGACTGGTGTATGAGTGGCAGTGTACGTGTTTCTGTGTGTCTGCGGCAGGCAGCTACCTGGGCCTGAGCATCTGCCTGCCCGTGTCGGGCCTGCTGTGCGACTCTAACCTGGCCGGCGGCTGGCCGCTGGCCTTCTACGTGTTCGGCGCCATCGCCCTGCTGTGGTACGTGCCGTGGCTCGCGCTTGTCTACGACTCGCCCGCAGACCATCCATGGATTTCCGAAGAGGAGCGCCGCTACATCGAGGCCTCAGTCGGCACGGACAAGATGCAGGTCGGTGCTCCACTCCGCCCACATCTGCACTTTTTTCAGCCTTCTGACTGGTTTGATATGGCACGCCACGGACTCCGATGGCAAGCTTTTTATCTCATTGTAACACTTGCAAACTACGTCCCTAGTTATTTTCTGGATGTATTCTAATCTCATTCCAATCTTCCATTTTCCTGTATTCCTGTACAGTTATCACACTTAACAGCTCCCTCTAGTACCACGGAAGTTATTCCCTGATGTCTTGACAGATGCCCTATGATCCTGTCCCTTCTTCTTGTCAGTGTTTTCCATATATTCCTTTATCTCGGCATTTCTTACTTATCAGTCAACCTAATTTTCACTACGTACACTGCAAGGTGCCTCTTTTGCGAAGGATTCTGGGAGAAAAATCTTCTGAGGGGCACAGGGGCTGCTGGAATAAATCCTGCCACCTACTCTCAGAGCAGCCAGCTTGCTGTTCATAAAAAAGAGGGACGTATATTGAGTTAGTGCATTTGATAAATAATAATAATAATTAGAAAAATTGGCAAAGTAACACACACAACTGAACACAACTTTCATAATGGATACCTTATTGATACGATGCACAATATTGCTGCGCAACTAAGATCTGCAACGAGCGTAAACATTCCATAGTGCCCCGAAGTCAGCCAAATTTCACAAATCAGAAAAGGCCACATTAAAGTGTGCGACACGTACTATTTCCTCTTACATTCTATATTGATTCGTCGGTCACTATTAAATTCGATTAATAAACATCGTCGTCTCACACATTCCCGTTCCATTGACGTTACTTTCGCTTGGTCCTGGACTACTTAAACTCTTCGCTAGGGGCAGAAGAGGGCAACTGCCCCTCCCCTTCCTCCCTCTTGCTGCCAAGGGAAAAATTTGTCGCGCACCGAACTCGTATCTACATCCACATACATACTCGGAAAACAATTGCGAACTGCATGATAGAGAACGCGTTGGACCAGATGTTAGGGTTTCTTCATTTACTATTCGCTTACTGAGTACAAGAAGAATTGGTGTGTATGCTATAACATGCACTACTACATGGTGTGTTGCAAACCCCCGCACATAAAAGAGATCAAGAGTGTTGGATAGCCCTTGGGCTAGGGGCCAGTTGTACACTGAACAGAAGGATCGTCTTACGGTAAATATCTTATAGTGCAGGACCGAAGTTTCATCCAGATTTGGCAAATGAAGTAAATCAGTTGGTCCACTTTGCATTAGACATGGTCTACGGTGCACTTTAAGGGGCTTATGGAGGCATCATTTAGTTCATTGGTGATTTCTTAGAAAACCCGAAAAATTTGGTTTTTGGGTACCAAAACTAAACACCGGATCCAAGACGGCTATGCACAGTATATGGCTGTAATTTTTACGATATATTCCTAAGATCATGATCTCGAAAGAAGTTGAAAATTTTCTTGATATCTTTACCCGTTTCCGTGATACAGAGAGATACAGAGAGGATCTAAATTACCGTACTTGCACAAGTAAAATGTGCACGTAAAATCCTGTGGAGATGCGAAAATGTTGTTCATAAAGTGACATAACTTGGAGAAATAGCCTCTACCGTCATCAGAAGAGTTCCGAAGTACATGCAAAAAATCATATCTGAGACGTAAAATTAGTTTTGTGTTATTTCAATTTCACGTAAGTAAACAATCAAAGTTTTTCTGATCTATAAAATTCTTTTCATTTGAGTGACATGTTTTGCTGTAGCAAGGAAAAGAAGTCACCCAAAGAATAAATATTCTTATCAGAACACAAAAAGGCGAATATCCTGCTGCTTGAAAGGCCTTGACGCTGAAGTGGGTACCAACTGCTCCATTTACCTTGATCAGTACCTTCAAAAATGTTCACAAAAATTTTGGCATGCATACATATTGGCTCCCTTTTATGCTGAGAGAGAAGGAGACGTTGACAGTGGGTAAAAGACGTGAAAGTAGATAATACCGGAAGATAATAGACTGTGGTCGTGGTATAGAAGAGCAGAAGACAGTGTTAATGTGAGAAAAAGAGAGTGACACAGTGGCAGTGAAACACAGTGATAGCGACAGAACAGTGGTAGGAAAAGAGTGAAGAAGCTAACGCCAGTGAGAGAGGAATAAAGAGAAGGAAAAAGTGGAAGTGAGTGAAAGCCAGTGACAGAGTCTATGACAGTGACAACGAGGAAGAGAAAGTGACAGAAGAGACGGCAGCAGTGGGAAGCAATGAATGAGATAGTAGCTGTAAAAGAGAGAAGGAGGGAGACAGTGACAATGTTAGGAGACAGTAGTATTGGGACAGAACGAAGGGACTGTGGCTGTGAGACAGGAGACAATGACGGTTAGAGAGAAACAGAGATAATGACAATAAGATGGGATGAATAAGAGAGTGACAATGGGCAAGTGGGAGTGGATGGACTTGTGGGTGTGAGCGAGTTAGAGTTTGAGGAGTTTGTGGGAGTGAAAGGTGGATTGCACGTTAAAAAGAGCATGAATACGTTGACATGCCATAATTTTTGGGAAAATTTTTAAAGATGCTGAGGAAGGTGGAATGAGGCAGCTGGTACCCCACTTACCAGTGAGAGTCTTTTAAACAGCGGTATATGTGTCTTTTTGGGGTCCGATAGGAGCATTTTTCCGATGGCTACAAAATGCCTGTGTCCGCGCTGCAGTTAGTTTAATCTTGTCGTGTAGGAGGCTCCGTTCTATTTGGGGATTCTTCTCCTAATATTGGGTCTTGAAACTTCTTAGGTAGGCTTTCGTGAGATAACTGGCGTTTATCGTCCAACCAGTGCCGATTCACGACTTTCAGCATTTCGGCGACGCTTTTCCATGAGTCAATTAAATCTGTGAGTAAACATTTTCTGGAACGGAAAACAGCGATCTCAGGTATATCAATGAAATTTTACAAAAACAATCTTTATCGCATAAATATTTTATTAAAACTGGTGACCGGTTTCAATTTATTATACTTACATCATCTTCAGACCCTCTAGTCCGCGATGAAGATAGGTGCTGAGTTGATTGAGCAGGGTGTTCTAGAAAGAAGTAATTGACTACTCAGTCGATTAGATCTCTCTAGAGCTGTCTGCTCAGCCAGTCAAGATCCTTTTACCTCCTTTGTAGACTGCCTTCATTTCCCAGTATATTTTAACCAATCAAAGTGTACCACATGATTTACTTATGACTGAGCCAGTGTAATCATTCAATTTGTTATTCATTGAGTTTAACACCCACGTATTAGTGTTGACTGGTTCTAATTGCGACTCATTGTTGTTGTAAACGTAGGGAACTGACGTCCTCCTTTTTACGAAGTTATAATTCTTACACCTATGTACAAGTTTTCCAGCGGTATTTACAAATAAGGTGTAAAGCACAAGTATATCTGTACAGAAAAGGGCTCGCTGCAGAGGCAGTTAGCTAAGCCTAAGGCAAGCACCGTCATTCTCTGACTGGCACCACTTTGTTTCGTTAGTCGAGAGTGAGAGTTCACTGACAAAGCTTCGTAAAATTCCACTGCTTTTCTTTCACCGCACGAGCTGTGCTGTCGTTGAGCTCCTTCTGGTGACACATTCGTATACTTTGAATCAAATAATATGCATGGGATGTTTGGCTAGCAAATAAATACTAAACTCGTCCAGTATAAACAGACTGTGTTGTCGAGGCCCTGTGTTTCAATGACGTTGATATATTTTCGATCAAAACAAGTGTGCCTATCACCAGAATTCATGGAGTCTTCATACGATCCGCAAAAACAGAGCGGTCAGAAAATGTAGACACTCTTTGATAGTTAACATCTTCGGAACAACATGACACACCATTGCCGTTTTGCGCGTTGCGTTGTCCATTGTTCTCTCAACAGATCTTGCGGCTCGTTTTCCAGCAGACGACAGTGCAGCAATGAATAAAGTAAGATGTTGTTCGAGCTACGCAAGGACGTACTGATGTGGCATTGAAAGTAAGAAAATATGATGGAGGTACAACGCCAAGCTATTGTATGCTGGATAAATTTGAAGCCAACGATATTGTTCAGGATGTGCATAAGGAAAGTTCTAGCCGACTAAAAACGTCAACAAGTCCTGCTTCCAGCGCTGCTCGGTTGCAACTAGCTAGAAGAAACAATCGAGGGGTCCCGTGCGGTTATCACACTGGCAACACTGACAGCCGTAATTCTGTTACCAGTTCATACGCATCGACGTCGTTCGACTGGTAATGGGGTCACTTTTTTATCACATAAAATAATAACGTCCGCTCCCCCCCCCCCCCCCCTCCGGTGCAAGAATTGTAGCGGTGTGTCATTTTGTTTAATTTTGTTCCACTAATATTAACTATCAAAGAGTGTCTACATTTTTCTGGAGACATCAGTACACAGTAATTGTTTTCCCAAAATACTGTCTACGAAGTCGTGACACTCTGCTACGCAGGACTTAAAGCACTAAACGCAAGTATATTGAAATTCTCCACTACGAACCCAAGTATAACCATAAGTTTGATTGCTATGCGGATTGCATCAACGAACAGAAAATATTGTACGGTGTATTTTTCACCCCTAATAAACAGTACATTACTTTTTACGTTAACTTACGTATGATGTAATACCACAGTCAATAATGAGCATGGACAGTGGAATGAAATATGACTGCCATGTCTCAAAGCGCACAATTTTACATTCATGTACATTTTAAGGGGGGAAACCAATTTAGGAGGCTGTTTGACTTTGATTTTTTGGGATATTTTTTTGGTGGGTACAATTAACGAGAATTTAATAAAATCATTTTATCCATATTTCGAACAGTTTTTGTGATTTTTTTGAATAATTTCAGCCAAAAATAACGAAGTTATGCTGTGATGTCCGCTGAAGGTTGTGAATATAGTTATCCAATTGCGTGCACTGTAGCCATTCTGAGTTCCATATGAAATCAAAAAGGTTTTGACTTTACATTAAAAAATTATTTTCTAAGAATGTCAACCTCAATGCAGGTGAAAATAATGAAAATTAAAAATTGTGCAGGCGTTGGAAAAATTTACTTCGATTTTCATGAAATTTTTCTGTAATTATGCAATGAAAAAACCCTTAAAATTATGATATCATCTCACTGGTTGGTTCATATAATTTGTAATTTTATAAAGAGTCATACTATCAATTTTCATAAGGATCGGTTATATACTTTTTATATTAGAGTGCATGCAAATGTGAAAAAAGCCATTTCGAGACAAACGCTTTGGAAAAACAAATTCTCGAAACCATAATTTAAAATGCTTACCGATTAATCTGGGATTCCATCACCATGTAGTAATCTTTCTTCTTCCTCATAGGCTTCGTTTCGTAAACAAAGTGTACAGTGGAGAGCACATACAACAAACAGGAGTATGCAGCCTTTCTTCAACTATACTTTCCCTATAAATACAAAAAATGGTTCAAATGGCTCTGAGCACTATGGGACTTAATTTCTGAAGTCATCAGTCCCCTAGAACTTAGAATTACTTAAATCTAACTAACCTAAGGACATCACACACATCCATGTCCGAGGCAGGATTCGATCCTGTGACCGTAGCGGTCGCGCGGTTCCTGACTATAGCACCTAGAACCGCTCGGCCACTGTAAATACACTTTCCTCTCAAAAATTCAAGATTTTTTTTAGTCTAACAGTGCCTTTTCTAAAAGCACAATTTTACCACCAGCAAAAGACGCTACGTAACGTGTGTTGAAATTGGTCTGGTGCTGTGGAAAGGCGTCAATGCTCTTCCCTAACACCAGCTACATAACTAAACAGTTCTCCACCCGAAGATGGTGGTGTGCGCCATCGAAACACTTGATGGCAAAATAAATATGTGGCTGGCTCAGAAAACTGTTTTATTCATATTTATCGACAGTCGCAGTCCTTATGACGCAGTCCTTTGTGGACGAAATATTGCTTTATCCCGTACTGCTCCAATTTAGGCAATATTACGGAGTTACCCACACAATCAAATGATCCTTATTGGTCTTCGATCGGTAGGAAGGCTTTGGATGACACATTTACTGGTCGCTGGATTGGCAGAGGAGGGTCAATTTCCTGGCCCCAAAGTGTCCAGCCATAATCCCATTAGAGCATTTTCTTTGAATTTTGTGAAGGATGGTGTTTACCTGCGGGACCTGCAGGATATGCGAGTTTGCTTCAGGGCAGCAATACACACGTTAATAAGAATATTCTACGTCGGACATGCGGAGAAAGGAAATATTGCTTAGATATTCTGTATGCTACAGATAGCGGACACATTGAAATCTGTTAAATGGTTACTAAAATCTTATCTGTGTGTGTGTGTGTGTGTGTTACTAAAATCTTATCTGTGTTTGTGTGAACATTATGCCGCAAACTGCATCTTTCTACCTATTCTCTGTAAAGATCACTTTGGAACTCCCTGTACAATAGTTGGTTCGGTCTTCTTGTTGCTTATCTCTTTCCGCCTGTGAGTCTTCGGATACGATTTCCGTCTGCTAGTCATCTGGATGCAAGTCCATCCGAGTGAGTCTATTTCCCGGGTTGCAGGGCCAGCGGAAGAGGCCGCCGGTGCCGTGGTGCTCCGTCATAAAGTGCCCTGGCGTGTGGGCGTGCGCCATGATGCACGTTGGCATCGGATGGAACTTCTTCGGCCAGATCACCTACCTACCCACCTACATGGCGACCATCCTCAGGTTTCCCATTCGCAAGGTAAGCATATCCACAAAACTCGTCTCATGTTTTGTTATGTTATGCGTGTGAAATCTTATGGGACTTAACTGCTAAGATCATCGGTCCCTAAGCTTACACACTATTTAACCTAAATTATCCTAAGGACAAACACACACACCCAAGCCCGAGGGAGGACTCGAACCTCCGCCGGGACGAGCCGCACAGTCCATGACTGCAGCGCCCTAGAACGCTCGGATAATCACGCGCATCATCTCATGTTTTCCCTAAGTTCATACCTACGACCTGTTACGTACGTCTGTTCCCTTTCTGTTATGTAACAGAGTGGTATCTCCTGCCTCGCTGAAGTATGATTTCGCCACACTTGGTAATGTACAACTCATTCAGGAAATCGGCCATTTAACTCAGACGATAACCTCACCGTATAATCAGGTGATAGCGCTAGCTCTGCTGCAGTCGGAAGTAATATATCAGCGAATGGACGCACGACACGAGGCTAGAGGCAACAAAATAAGATACGTATTTCACATCCTTCTTTTGGATCGATAACTGAACCGGTACTACTAAATTACAAATACATATTTCGGAAACCGTAATTTTTTAACTTTATAAATTTTTATCGGATGTGTGGAGGTTTGAATGTCAGAAGTGTGAACATGCTAGTTTGACGGAGAAACGAGTCCTAGGCCACATGACACATACAATCGAGCTGCGACTCCCAGAGATGCACAGGGGTGCCTCACACAGAGAGCATCGCAGGATGCCCCTGAGAGCTGCGACACCAAGAATCGCTTCTCTACTTTTGGCAAATCAGGAGTCTTCAGTTATGATAATATACGGTAAAATCGCCAACAAGTCACACATTTTTACGTACAGCAGATTGTTTACATCACACATAAATAGCTTCATCTTGAACCACCTTACGACGTCCATGGGTCCTCAATAAAAAAGGCCTTGTAGAATAATAATAAGAAGAAGTACCGATGCCCTTACTGAATACTTCAACAGCACTAAAAGTACGGGAAGTAACGTCACGTTTATTAAAACTTTTAAGGCCACGTATACTATCAATACATACACGTGTGACTCGAACCGGGGAATGCTAGTATGGCAAGGTATGCGGGAGAACTCTGAAGGTAGGAAAAGAGGTGCTGGAGGAAGTGCAGCTGTGAGCGTAGGTCGCGAATCTCGCCGGGCTGGCTCAGTTGGCAGATCACTTGTCTACGAAAGGCAGAGATGCCAGTTTCAAGTCCCAGTCCGCCACACACCTTTCATTTCCAGGAATTTTCAAATCAACGTACATTCCACTGCAGAGTGAAATATCACTCTTATAACCTCATATTTCTTAAATTAATACTAAATGTGTAATATAGGAATGTGGATGTAATCGCTCACTTTTTGCTATTACTGACAGGAAAGAGATCACTGTTTCCCTCCATGTGAACCTTCACGTCACCATTAATCTCCTGATCAACCGGCTTTGTCATTTTTGGAAGGGCACGAATAGAACATTAGTTGACAATCTTCTATAATTTTACTTCCATCGCAGGGAACCTAAACGAAGAAATGTACCATATGAATCCTACTTGTTTCCGTATTGTCATTCACATTAGTTAGCAGCAACATTTTTTAAAACACAAATCTAGATATGATTGTGAGATGGTGGTCATGGGTTACGAATGTTTCCATTAAGATCAGGAGTTTTCTCCGATCCGGCTATAAATAGCAGACATACTGTGTAACTAATGTGCTGCACCTCTATTGCAGAACGCAGCACTGTCGGCACTGCCTTACGTGGTCGGCGGAACGGCGAGTGTGTTATCCAGCATCATCCTGGACGTGATCATCAAGAAAGGCCTGGTTACGCCTCTCTCCGGCTACAAGATCTTCAACGGCATTAGTGAGTACCAGCTGCTCGCCACACGCAATTAATAGACACTACATGGATTTAAAAAATATGTAGATGAGGATTCCCCACAGTTCAAATGCTAAATGGTATAGTTTCACGTTTCTTCAGCAGTAATACTATGCAACACATTGCTTCACAACTGCTTCGAAGCTTTTCCTATTTTTCCAAATCTTTCTCCATTTCAGTAAGCAAAACTGCAGGGAGTCCCACGGTTTATTGAAGTATACAACTGCTTCTCTAGAAAGTAATGTTTAGTTTTAAATTAAACAGTAAAACATCTAATAAACTGTGTCGTCCTGCAAGCATGTTTTAAGCTTACTCAGTGGGGAAAAGAAGTTGAGCAAATGGGGAAAAGAAGTTGAGCAGATAGACAAACAAAACGGAATGAGACTGCACCCACTGACGGGTACTGTTAAAGCTCTCCAATGATCTAAAAATACTGAATACTGGATAACAAACTGGTACAGTGTAGTTGGAAAAACAGGCATTATGGCACACTTCGACATTTTCTCATTGGATTTCCTACAAGCGGGCTAGAGCCTTGCCTATATGCAGGGGCTATGATGTCATCAATATGGCGAGGAATTAAAAAAAAGAGTGCAGTTAGGCACTGGTAGGAAATTCGAAAATGCAAAATTGTCGGAAATTTGAGGACTCGTACTGCGAAGTCCGAGTGCACGAATATGTATATATATATATACTGTGTGTGTGAGAGACAGCGAGCATAAAAAGTGATTCTGTTTTACTACAACAAACTGGTTGTAAGGCTACTACAGAAAAAAAAAACACATTGAGTGTAATTAACATTGTAGAATTTAAACTCTAAACATTCCTTGTTGTTTGGAAATATGTAGAGTCATCCAAAATTCTTACAATTCTATATATTTACAAATAACAAGGAATATTTAGAGTTTAAATTCTACAATGTTTATTACGCTCAGTGTTTTGTTTTCATTAGTATCCTTACAATCATTTTGTTATAGTAAAACACAAACACTTCTTATGCTATCATGTACATACTAAATCATCTTCAATACTTCCTTCAGCAAATTATTATAGTATGTCAGGTCGATGGTCAACTGCCTACTAAACTGAAGAAATTTTGAGATGAAATAAATAAATAGCCAAACAGTTGCCATTACTGCCTTTGGGGGGAACCCAGATTTGATTGTTGGTACCTTCCCAGATTAGTCTGAGCCAGGGATATCTGCAACGGGCATTGGTCAACGGTGGTATCCAAAACTATCTGACGTTTGTCATTCTCTAGAAACAAAGAAAGTTTATTTACTGGACCCTCCATCACGCTCACATATTCGTGGTGCAGAAGTAGCTGCATGGCACATTAAGTGCACCTTTTATGTTTTTTTTTTTATTTTTTTATTTTTTTTTTTTTTGGTCATCGGTCTACTGACTGGTTTGATGCGGCCCGCCACGAATTCCTTTCCTGTGCTAACCTCATCATCTCAGAGTAGCACTTGCAACCTATGACCTCAATTATTTGCTTGACTTATTCCAATCTCTGTCTTCCTCTACAGTTTTTGCCCTCTAAAGCTCCCTCTAGTACCATGGAAGTTATTCCCTCATGTCTTAACAGATGTCCTATCATCCTGTACCTTCTCCTTATCAGTGTTTTCCACATATTCCTTTCATCTCCGAATCTGTATAGAACCTCCTCATTCCTTACCTTATCAGTCCACCTAATTTTCAACATTCGTCTATAGCACCACATCTCAAATGCTTCGATTCTCTTCTGTTCCGGTTTTCCCACAGTCCATGTTTCGCTACCATACAATGCTGTACTCCAGACGTACATCCTCAGAAATTTCTTCCTCAAATTAAGGTTCAAATGGTTCAAATGGCTCTGAGCACTATGGGACTCAACTGCTGTGGTCATAAGTCCCCTAGAATTTAGAACTACTTAAACCTAACTAACCTAAGGACATCACACACATCCATGCCCGAGGCAGGATTCGAACCTGCGACCGTAGCAGTCGCACGGTTCCGGACTGCGCGCCTAGAACCGCGAGACCACCGCGGCCGACCCTCAAATTAAGGCCGGTATTTGATATTAGTAGACTTACCTTGGCCAGAAATGCCTTTTTTGCCATAGCGAGTCTGCTTTTGATGTCCTCCTTGCTCCGTCCGTCATTGGTTATTTTACTGCCTAGGTAGCAGAATTCCTTAACTTCATTGACTTCGTGACCATCAATCCTGATGTTAAGTTTCTCGCTGTTCTCATTTCTACTACTTCTCATTACCTTCGTCTTTCTCCGATTTACTCTCAAACCATACTGTGTACTCATTAGACTGTTCCTTCCGTTCAGCAGATCATTTAATTCTTATTCACTTTCACTCAGGATAGCAATGTCATCAGCGAATCGTATCATTGATATCCTTTCACCTTGTATTTTAATTCCACTCCTGAACCTTTCTTTTATTTCCATCATTGCTTCCTCGATGTACAGATTGAAGAGTAGGGGCGAAAGGCTACAGCCTTGTCTTACACCCTTCTTAATACGAGCTCTTCGTTCTTGATTGTCCACTCTTATTATTCCCTCTTGATTGTTGTACATATTGTATATGACCCGTCTCTCCCTATAGCTTACCCCTACTTTTTTCAGAATCTCGAACAGCTTGCACCATTTTATATTGTCGAACGCTTTTTCCAGGTCGACAAATCCTATGAAACTGTTTTGATTTTTCTTCAGCCTTGCTTCCATTATTAGCCGTAACGTCAGAATTGCCTCTCTCGTCCCTTTACTTTTCCTAAAGCCAAACTGATCGTCACCTAGCGCATTCTCAATTTTCTTTTCCATTCTTCTGTATATTATTCTTGTAAGCAGCTTCGATGCATGAGCTGTTAAGCTGATTGTGCGATTATTCTCGCACTTGTCAGCTCTTGCCGTCTTCGGAATTGTGTGGATGATGCTTTTCCGAAAGTCAGATGGTATGTCGCCAGACTCATATATTCTACACACCAACGTGAATAGTCGTTTTGTTGCCACTTCCCCCAATTATTTTAGAACTTCTGATGGAATGTTATCTATTCCTTCTGCCATATTTGACCTTATGTCCTCCAAAGCTCTTTTAAATTCCGATTCTAATACTGGATCCCCTATCTCTTCTAAATCGACTCCTGTTTCTTCTTCTATCACATCAGACAAATCTTCACCCTCATAGAGGCTTTCAATGTATTCTTTCCACCTATCTGCTCTCTCCTCTGCATTTAACAGTGGAATTCCCGTTGCAGTCTTAATGTTACCACCGATGCTTTTAATGTCACCAAAGGTTGTTTTGACTTTCCTGTATGCTAAGTCTGTCCTTCCGACAATCATATCTTTTTCGATGTCTTATTTTTCCTGCAGCCATTTCGTCTTAGCTTCCCTGCACTTCCTATTTATTTCATTACTCAGCGACTTGTATTTCTGTATTCCTGATTTTCCCGGAACATGTTTGTACTTCCTCCTTTCATCAATCAACTGAAGTATTTCTTCTGTTACCCATGGTTTCTTCGCAGTTACCTTCTTTGTACCTATGTTTTCCTTCCCAACTTCTGTGATGGCCCTTTTTAGAGATGTCCATTCCTCTTCAACTGTACTGCCTACTGCGCTATTCCTTATTGCTGTATCTATAGCGTTAGAGAACTTCAAACGTATCTCGTCATTCCTTAGTACCTCCGTATCCCACTTCTTAGCGTATTGATTCTTCCTGACTAATGTCTTGAACTTCAGCCTACTCTTCATCACTATTGTGATCTGAGTCTATATCTGCTCCTGGGTACGCCTTACAGTCCAGTGTCTGATTTCGGAATCTCTGTCTGACCATGATGTAATCTAATTGAAATATTCCCGTATCTCCCGGCCTTTTCCAAGTATACCTCCTCCTCTTGTGATTCTTGAACAGGGTATTCGCTATTACTAGCTGAAACTTGTTACAGAACTCAATTAGTCTTTTTCCTCTGTCATTCCTTGTCCCAAGCCCATATTCTCCTGTAACCTTTTATTCTACTCCTTCCCCTACAACTGCATTCCGGTCGCCCATGACTATTAGGTTTTCGTCCCCCTTTACATATTGCATTACCCTTTCAATATCCTCATACACTTTATCTATCTGTTCATCTTCAGCTTGCGACGTCGGAATGTATACCTGAACTATCGTTGTCGGTGTTACTCTGCTGTCGATTCTGATTAGAACAACACGGTCACTGAACTGTTCACAGTAACACACCCTCTGCCCTACCTTCCTATTCATAACGAATCCTACACCTGTTATACCATTTTCTGCTGCTGTTGATATTACCCGATACTCATCTGACCAGAAATCCTTGTCTTCCTTCCACTTCACTTCACTGACCCCTACTATATCTAGATTGAGCCTTTGCATTTCCATTTTCAGATTTTCTAGTTTCCCTACCACGTTCAAGCTTCTGACATTCCACGCCCTCACTCGTAGAACGTTATCCTTTCGTTGATTATTCAATCATTTTCTCATGGTAACCTCCCCCTTGGCAGTCCCCTCCCGGAGATCCGAATGGGGGACTATTCCGGAATCTTTTGCCAATGGAGAGATCATCATGACACTTCTTCAATTACAGGCCACATGTCCTGTGGATACACGTTACGTGTCTTTAATGCAGTGGTTTCCATTGCCTTCTGCATCCTCATGTCGTTGATCATTGCTGATTCTTCCGCCTTTAGGGGCAATCCCACCCCTAGGACAAGAGAGCGCCCTGAACCTCTATCCGCTCCTCCGCCCTCTTTGACAAGGCCGTTGGAGAATGAGGATGACTTTTTATGCCGGAAGTCTTCGGCCGCCAATGCTGATTATTTATCAAAATTTAGATACTGTCGGGGATCGAACCCGGGACCGAAGACGTTTTGATTATGAATCAAAGACGCTACCCCTAGACCACGTGTCCGTTTTTCATGTTATGTTACTTGGTTCTAAAATAATTTTCTTGTGAACTCCTGTCAGTATTGTTTTAATTAGTTTATTTTTTAAATGGCAGATATACAATCACTGAAGTTATTAATAATACCAAAATATTAATTTTTTGTCTAATTAATACAAAAAATACATTATCGCCTCAGTTCAAAGTACTATCTGATTGTATTAAATATCTGCTTAAGAAATATGAGGACAACGTGATCACTTTCAATGCAAAAAAATGTTTCATAAATCAATAAGCCTATTATTGACACTTTTAATAATAAATTCAGCTAAAAACCAAGTGCGTAAACGATACTGTACAAAAAGGCAAAACGAATTTGTTTCAAAATCAGGGTTGAAAAAAAATACTCGCTTTGAATGCCTACGGAAACCATGTTTTAACAGCTTGCACAGTTGCTGTATTCACTACATTGTAGTAAAAAGAAGGATCTGTGAATTGATGCCCGCAATGTCCATTGGAACGAAAAAGATTGCGAAAGGCCGTCTTCTTGTTATACGAGCCACAGAATATGTGCCGCACCTTTGGTCGACAGTATCAACGACCCCTTCATGGCACTGTAAGATAACACAATATCTGACTTCCGCGATTCTTCATCGGTATTACCGGAATAATGATAGTTGGCAGCATCAGAATCGTCTTGTTCATCTTCGGCACGTGGAAACCAATGTCAGATCCTTCTTATACCCAAAGAGCTTATAATTCCAAGGATACTTTACGTTTTTTCGTTCTGCGTGTCCCAATAAACACAAGACTTTTCTGTAACTGTAACAAAGTCAAGGGGCAACTTGTGCACCAGTTGTCCATTGTTATACTCCTATCGCGTTCTTTTATACGGCCCACTAGTCTATAAACTGTGATGCTGAATTTGAGACTGCACAAGGTCCATCTAGCTGCTTTCTACAACAGACTTGAAGGTTGAATATACAAAAATGTCTTCATATCAAAAAGTGGAAATATCCTAATGCCATATTTAGCAGGTTTGTTGAATAGGAGAGGTTGAATGTAAAAAATATTTTCAGATCACAAAGTGGAAATATCCCAATACCATATTTGGCAGGTTTGTTGAATAGGAGTGGTTGAATGTAAAAAAAATATTTTCACATCACAAAGTGGAAATATCCTAATGACACATTTGGTAGGTTTGTGGAGAATGTAGAAATCCACGATCTAGAAGAGCTCGATGTTTCTCATCAGTGGTTTCCAACTCACTGAGATTGTACGAAATTTTCCGATCGATCACAAATTCATCTAAAACTGAACGTACTGCAACCAACTTTCCCAATATCTTTCTGTTATATCCGAAACGAATACAATGTAGTGGGAAAAGGAATCACTTGCAGCTCATCGCAGCTCTTGCAGTATCGATTTCTGATAAATCGGTATTCCACAGCTCCATTACATTCACGTGATTAGCATTCTTCATTCCGAAAAAATAAGCAAAGGAGTGCCAGGATCTCATTTCTCTTCACCTCTTTTTAATCTGTTTCTCTCTGATAATCAGCAAATTCGGGTTTGAGCTGAATGTACGAGGGGGTAAAGCCCAATTGGTCGCGAAACAGAAACCACAATGAAACACAAAAGTGATTCGTTTGCAACATCTTCCAGTTACTTCTCTACATAGTCGCTGTTCCAACTTAGACATTTGTCGTAGCCTTGTACCAACTTCCCAATACTTGCGTCATATAAGGCAGCCGCCTGTGATTTTGCCGCTTCCGTACGCTGGTCTGCAGTTTGATATCTGTGCCAAAATATTGTCTTCACAGTCAGTGGTTCATGTGAGCAGAGACGAGAATCACAGTGAGCCAAGTCCGGGCCTTATGATGGGTGATCAAACGCTTCCCATCAAAAACGGTTCAGGGGCTTCTTCTTTGCCCCTGCAGAGTGTACCAGAGAATGTCATGAAGAATCAAATGCATGACGGGTATGTTACGAGAGTTTGCATGAAATCAAGCGAAACATCACAGCAGTCACACGTACTTGTCAGGGTACAATACTGTTCCAGGCATCTTCACATGCTCACTTTGTGCTCAGAAGTGAAAAGAGCGACGCGGCGCGACCGATAGGCATTCTAGAGGCACTTCTCAAAACACCTGTGCAAGGCATCGTCGGATTTTCACTATAGTTTCCATTTCGCGACCAGTTGGGCATTATTTTCGAAATAGCCCTCATATTTTTTGTGTACTTTACAATGTTATCAATCTCTTACATTCTAATTGTCTTACTGAATCCAGAAATTTCAGTTGCTACATTCCTGTAGACTTGGGTCCTGAAAACGTTTCTACAATAATTTTACTTCTCGCTTTGCTTGTGGCTGAGCTAATAGTTTTCCTCCATTTTAGAATCTTTGTTACTTCTCACAAATCAATCACCAGAAGAGCCTAATTGACAATTGTTATCTTCATTTCCGTCTGACTCTCACTTTTTCACTTTCAGCGCCATGGTCACTACGAGTAATTACCTCCTCATCCTTATCATTATTGTCATCCGGTAAACTGCCTTCATCTTTCATAAAATCTGGATCTTCATTCGCGAGCCACTCGAGTCCTTCATTAGTTAAATATTTCTTCTAATGAACACGTGTTATAGGAATAATGTAACTAAAAGATAACGCTATGTACGTTCGAGGGAGTAATAAAGTACGTACGTAACTTTTCACTTTCACTTTCTGCACTGAGTGCACCGTTTGACAATGTTACGCAAACTTTTCTGTTAAGCAAATTCTTTAACACCGAGATTATTAGACTACAGAGAACAATAGTCAGAATACTAATTAAGAATATTTTTATTTTAAGTTTGGCAAACACTGTCGCATCTGCTCTTGGATTTAGCCGAAACATGTTCCTTCGACCGAATGACAAAGTGCTCAGCGGTTTTTACTTCTGAATTCAAGACGCGCTGTTCATCTGTCAATAGTTAACGTATTTACAGAAGAGTGCTTTAGGCGTTTTGCTCTGCACATTATGTGGGCAGTATTTCTGCTTTCAGGGCCAACAAATTCTGCAAGAGGCTCACCATTCAGTACAGGGTTCATGGCGCCTTTCGCCACGCATCGTACGGTGGCTTGCGGTGTATGTACATATATGTAGATGTACATGTAGGTGTCTTACACTAACCCAACCACTTTTTATTCACTACCAGCACCGTCAAGGGGGGTGGGAAGATTGCAGAAGCCAGTTGAGGGTTGGTCTGCTGGCATTGGCATGGATGGGGACTCATCCACTGACGAATGTGGAGATTGGGGTGCCGAGTCAGATTCGATGGGTTCCCCATCAGCAGCTGTCGGAAGAATCCAAAAATCACGCAGCGGGCGGCCATACAAACTCTCCACCGGACTGCACCCAGTAACCGGCGACGCCTGGTACAGGTCAAGAAAAGTAGACAGTGCTTTGTCATGGAACAAAGCAATCAGTGTGTAAGCATTAGTCACCAACAAGCAAATGCTAGAAGGAAACTGCTGCAGCGGCGCAGCGTGGTTGTGAGCACAGCCTGCACAAGAAGTTCATTATCGTGATCAATCACAGGGCACTAGACGTGACGCCACACGAAAGCCTTGATGCAAGATATACCCCAGTGCGATGCATGCAGTAACTGGAGTAGGCACGGACACAACGCTGGAGGGACGACCATTCTATCACTTTCCTCCTCTGTGGCAAGAACGAGGACCTGCTGAACAATGTTACCTGATTCCGCTTCATAAAAGACGTACGCCACTCTGAATCTGCTCCCAAAGGTGCACACACAGGCCAACCCATCAGGACAACTGAACCTTTTTTCCGAGACAGTGGTTCAGCGGCCATGGGAGCTACGACCTCCTATACCATCAAAGGAAAATCCTGCAATCTCTGCTGCAAAGTATCGTCCACAGCAAAAATCTAGAGACTTTTGTCAGTTGAACAGCGGATAGGGAATATTCGACAACTGCGCTAGTTCATCTGTATTAGAAAGCCATTCAGGGGACGGTTAATGAATATCATAACTGCTGAGATACCATCAAAGGAAAATCCTGCAATCTCTGCTGCAAAGTATCGTCCACAGCAAAAATCTAGAGACTTTTGTCAGTTGAACAGCGGATAGGGAATATTCGACAACTGCGCTAGTTCATCTGTATTAGAAAGCCATTCAGGGGACGGTTAATGAATATCATAACTGCTGAGAAAAAGGGAGCAACTTTTGCAACAGACGGGCTGTCGCATCTGATAGCTGAGAGTGAGATCGTATAAAGAAACGAAGGGCTTCTGATGAGTGAGGAGTAGGAACTGCGTTCCATATAAGAATACGTGGAATTTTTATGCCGTAAATGATGGCCAGTGCCTCCTTTTCCACCTGCGAGTAAATACGTTGCGCTACATTAAACATCTTCGATGCATAATCGATAGCCTGGCCGGTGCCATTTGAATTCCAGTGGGGCAGAACTGCACTGAGAGGCATTAGTGACCACGGTTAGCAGCTGAATTCGCGTAAAGGATGATAAAGAGGAGGCAGAGCATTGCTTCAGAGACTGATAAGCATTTGACAATCCACAGAACACAGGAATCTCACGTCGTTTCAGCGAAGGGGATGGCAAATGCGTATGCCCCGTCGAATGAACTTGGCATAATAAAAGTTCTTACCGAAAATGACTGGAACCCCTTCAGGCTCTTGTGTACTTTGACGTGCATATCCGTAGGAATGAGGCCATCATTGCTAATCAGGTGTCCCAGAAACTGCACGTCTCCGTTTTTCCAGAAGGCGTTGGAACAACGCCAGCAGATTTCGTAAATGCTCCTCTCACATAGAGCCCGTTACCAGATGTCATCGAAGTAGTTAATGCAACAGGGACTGTCCTGAATCAGCTGCTCCAAATACCGTCAAATTCCTGGTACAGACGAGATTCCTAAAGGCAAGAGGCTTAACTGGCGAAACACACACCACAAAATTCCGAGAAGCTGTGTCCACCGACGGCTGCAGGTAGCCATCATGCAAGTCGATACGTGATAGATGCCGGTTCCCTGACAACTTCACCAACAACAAATGAATCTAGAATAGATTGCATGTTGCCTGTTTATTTAAAATGCACGGCGACCCCTAGTTTCTGAATCACTACCAAAGGGGTGGCCCATTGACTCGACGAAATAGGAGAAACGTCAATGAGTTCCTGCCGACGACACTGCAGCCCGGCACTAACGTTGCAGCGCATGGAGAAGGGAATGAGACAGGGTCGTCAAAATTCAGATACCGCTGACAGATTAAGGGAGACCTGTGCCTCAGAATTTCGTACCAAACTGAAGATATTCTCAAACAGGTAGTCTTATGATCGTAATAAGAAGTTCAAATCTTGATAGAGGACCACCTGGGACACTAAACATGCTTTGTTAACTATTAGGAAGCCAAACACAGCAAAGACGACGAGCCCAAAATATGTTATTGGTTCAAATGGCTCCGAGCACTATGGGACTTGACATCTGATGTCATCAGTCCCCTAGAACTTAGAACTAATTAAACGTAACTAACCTAAGGACATCACACACAGCCATGCCCGAGGCAGGATTCGAGCCTGCGACAGCAGCGGTCGCGCGGTTCCAGACTGAAGCACCTAGAACCGCTCGGCCACTCCGGCCGGCCTATTTTATGACAACGGTGAATTTACCACTAACTATGTAAGTTGCAGTTGCACACTCTTATGGCGTGCAGAGATGGAAAATTGGCTCCTCAAAGGAATACATTGTTTACTGTAAGACACATCCTGACATAGTGCTCATTTCAACGGAGGCCAGCGCAATAGCCTGTACATATCTAAGTTAATTAGGCTAAACTATCGCTCCTGTACCTACCAGAAACCCAATAGTTCACTCATCCACCGCCAACTACGCAGAATACCCTAGGACGGTGCTTGCATGCCATCAGGAATTGCTGCCTCCGACGACCGTCCCAAAGCTCATGACTGTCACAAACCGTTGGTAGATAGCCTATTTCTTGTCACACGCTCACATGGCTCTGCATATGAAACAAAAAACAACAGAGGTAGGACTGCGGCTTGATCATTGAGCGGAAATAATTGGCGAAGGAGAGTGACACAATGCAACAGAAGCTCGTCGCGAGCGGGGATTATGACATTTATATTAACGCGTAGCCTGGAAGCCTCACGAGGACGAAGATGGTACTGCATTCGAACCACCAATACAGGGCGACTCAGTGGAAAACAAGGTTGCCTGACTCGCTCGACGGGGCACTGAGGGCTAAATTTTCCTTTTGCCAGTTGTCGCAAAGCACGCTCCTTGCCACAAAAACTTCATGTGATTCAATAATATTCGCAATTTTGGCTAAAAAGGGGTCAGACACGCCCAACACCCTCGTTTGGCCCACTGGGTCGAAAGGTAATAGGACAATCAGTTCTCCGTGTGAGGTAGCACATTCTGACGCTCAAACGGACAATTACACGAGAGTTCCGGCTGGTCGAAGAAATGCCGCGTACGACTGTTCAAGGCACTGTAAATGTGCCATTACCACATGGGTTTGAGGACCACACTATATCGTGAGTAACTGACAAAGCTTATCAAATTTAAGATTCTCAATGTCAGTATAGCTTTTAAAATTCTATATGATTATGTCTAATCCCACATTGCTGCTCAGTAACAAGTAAGCGTTATCACTGGACTGATGACACGCCTCACCTGGTAGTGCAGCAGGGATCAGCACATTTAGATGTCCCACTTCCCCGTAGACTTGTCAGAAACGACAAATAGCTTTAGGGGGGGGGGAGGGGGCGGGAGAGGGAAGCTTCCCTGCTCTGCTATCAGCGCGGTTTCAATAAGGAGAAATTCCGAATTCTGTTCCAGCAGTTGCTGCACCTGCTCTTTCGGCAGGTGTTGATTGCTGTCTTCGAGACACAAAAAAGGAAACAAGAGAATGGAAAGAAAATTGTTAAAATTCATGGTGAAACCTTCAACTGCCATTTATTTTGCACAGTTCGCTACTAGTTTCGGTCAATGATCATTATCAAGCTTCGATTAGTAGCGAATTGTGAAAATAAGTGACAGTTGAAGATCTCACCATGAATTTTAACAATTATTTGGGGGTGTTGAGTGGTACTTAAGTAAATAAATTAGTGAAATCAAAGTGAACTAGAAATTAGAATATAAATGAAAAACTTGGTTTAGTTTAGAGAGTTACATACTGGCAAACAGCGGGCAAAACAGCAGAACAGAAGAGACAATGACCGTGAAGTCAGCAAGTTCCACATAAGCGGGCGCTGTCGATTCAGCCGTCAGGGCATCCCCCGACCAGCTCACGTGTTTCTCAGTTGTCGCATGTGAGCAAAGGCCCTCGCCTACATTCCAAGAGCCAATGACCGACGTTAAGAAGATTCTTCGAGAAGCTTTTCAACGTGACAGAAGAGGCAATGACCGTGAAGTCGTTCACCTCCAGTAAACTGAAGTGAATAAATACGCGAGACGCAGTGGGCCAGACGAAGACGGAGACGGAGACGAGAGGAGAGACGAAGAAGACGAAGTAGTGAAGAAGCGTAGCAGTAGTTTTCAGTCAGTTTCGGTGCTGAAGACCGTCATGCAAGAAGAGACTGCATCATACACAAACGCACCAAGTCCACCGCTGTAATGGAATAGCAAGCAGCAGCCGCGGCGCCAGAAGACAGAAGTTAAAAGGTATTTGAAGTCTGATTTTTAAATACCCGGGTGACTCATGAGGACGGGAAGGAGACGGCCTCACATCAGCAGTCACCTGTGAGCTGGGATGAAGATCTGACAGCCGAAGACTGGCAAGCGGGAGTCCGTGGTTCTAGTCCAGGACACTGGCCTTCCCCCACCGCGCCGCTCCGCTGGCCGACGCACAACACACGCGGCCGCTTAGAGAAGAGAAACACTGGGATGCCACATCCAAGGTATCACCATCCAATGCACGACTTCGCTCGCAATAATTAAACGGGCCACCTCGCGCTGTGCGTCTCCAGTCAGCTGGGCGAGACGGCGACACGAGATACACACTGCCATGCGTAATCAGACGCCGCCACCGCCGCCGCCGCCGCTGCCGCAGCAGAAGACTTCGCAAACGACACAGCTGCCGCTCTCCGAGCCAGAACATCGAGTAAGAAACAGTTGTACAAATCTTCAATAAAAGTTATCTTACATAAAAATGATGTTTCATTCGACCTCATACCCGAGCCAAGGAAGAACCCACCCTGCCCACAAGTTGTTAAGAGAGAAAAATTAATTAATTTAGTATTTTCACCCTGGCATAATGCTTTAGAATGCTCATCCTGACAATTGACTAGCATCAAAAGAGAAAACCCAGTTACATTTAGTATCAGAACTGTTACAGGGGCTAATTATCCCCACCTGCAAACATACATAAAAGAAATTGAAAGCGTAACACACGTAAGAACTTCCAACGTCGCCAGTTTAGTGTCCTTACAATACGCAACAAAGTCGCTGACTGTGACAATCTGTAAAAATGTAAACTATACGAACCGACAGTGGCTCGACAACAAGTCAGGAGCGGAACCCTAGAACAGAGAATGATAATCGACTAGCGAGTCAGTCTGCAGGAGAGGAGAGAGTCTGAATACCCTGTATGGATGAAGCACAAACACAAACACAAACTAGAGCGTCGCAATCGTCGAAACCACGTGAAAACCGAGTATAGCGAAAGGCGAGGGGCTGGTTGTAGATAACAGAAATCAGCGTTACGTCCTCTGACAGTTATACACGAGCGACAGAGGCTCTGACAATGCCACACTTCTCCATGTGTACTGGCGGAGATACTAACCACATAATTCCTGAGATCCTCGTAGATATTCTAAACTGTAATGTGATATCTACACTGACGAGCCAAATGTTTGTGACCATCTGCTTATTAATTTGTTGGTCCATCTTTGAAGCGCAGTGCCTTATTCATTGTGCAGTCGTGGATTCGCCAGTTTGTTGGTAGGTTTGTGGAGATACGTCGCACGAG
The DNA here is from genome assembly GCF_023864345.2 of Schistocerca serialis cubense. NCBI lineage: Eukaryota > Metazoa > Arthropoda > Insecta > Orthoptera > Acrididae > Schistocerca > Schistocerca serialis. The sequence goes on along the minus strand of NC_064641.1, from coordinate 350,459,741 downwards.
GTGTCCAAGCACAAGTCATACAATTTCCTTAAACAGCACCGAGCGAGGTGGCGCAGTGGTTAGACACTGGACTCGCATTCGGGAGGACGAAGATTCAATCCCGCGTCCGGCCATCCTGATTTAGGTTTTCCGTGATTTCCCTAAATCACTCCAGGCAAATGCCGGGATGGTTCCTCTGACAGGGCACGGCCGACTTCCTTCCCTATCCTTCCCTAATCCGATGAGACCGATGACCACGCTGTCTGGTCTCCTTCCCCAAAACAACCAACCAACCTTAAACAGCAGAACGCTGATTTGTGTACGCGGTGATGGCGCCTGACTAAGGGAATCAAGAAAGGTTCCACTGGATTCACACCAAGAGGCCAAGACATCAACTTCAGTACACTATAATTCTCCTAAAACACTGTACCACGGTTCTGGCTTTGAGACACGGACAATTATACTGCTGGAAGGCGACATCGCTGGAGGGGAAGGTATCAACATGAAGGCCTGTAGGTGGTCCACAGTTGTCAGCGTATCATCGATTACTACATCAGGTCCCATGCGAGTTCGGCGGAATGTCTAAAGCATAATACTGCTCCCACCGGCCTGCGTCTTTGGCGCGGTACACATTTCGAACCGCGGTTTACTTGGATGACGAAATTTGTGGAGACGGTCGTTGACCTGATGTAGTGAAACCGATATTCATCAGGCGAGGCGATACGTTTGCATTGGTCCATGGTCCAATCGCGATGACCCCGTGGCCATTGCAATCGTAATTGACGATGTCATAAGGCCAACATGTGCACACGTAGGGATCGTCTGCTACGGAACCCCATTTTGAATAGTGTACGATGAGTGGTTTTGGACGTCCAACCAATTATCGCCCAGAGGCAGTTTCACTGCCGTTCTACTACTTTCCTTAGGTGCTCACTACAGCAGTACGTGAACAATCGACCAGCTACAGTGTTTTTGAGATACTCGTTCGCAGGCTCTGGGTAATAATAATATCATCTTCGTCAAAGTCGCTTATATGTAAAGGTTATTTAAATTACCGCTACCAATCATAAACTTTGTTAACTATTGTATTATTTATTTATTTTGCTACATGTTTCGAGGGAGTACCTCATCTTCTGGCTAAATGGCATTACAAAAACTATTTCACGATAAGATTATTCTGATTTTACATAGTCTTTTCATAAATGCTGTGGTTATCCTGTGGAAGAAGAGGAAACTTTGTAAGAGGTGATGTCATTTTGGAAGCTGGACTGATTTTGGCCACCATCTTGTCCACTGCATTACAGATTTGTTCTGGTGATCGTGTTTACAAGTTATTGTTACGTTAGTGAAAATTTGTGAACAGTGATCAAGAAAGCCACGACAGCCACTGAAATGGAAACACCTCAGCTCATCACAACGAGACTGCCACGCTAGAAGAACCAGTTGAGTGTCTATTACAAAACATTTTCATGCAAACATCAATCTAGCTTCCAAAGTGATATGGCCTCTTACAAAGTTTCCTCTTCTTCCACAGGATAACCACAGCATTTATGAAAAGAATATGTAACATCAGCATAATGTTATCGTGAAACAGTCAAAATGTCTTCAAAGTCGATTATGTCAGTAGATTTCCCCATTTGCGGCCTGTGTCGTGGTTAGAATTATTCCCCGTCACCATTTTACCCATTTATATATCGGGTGACCAAAGAGTCAGTATAAATTGGAAAACTGAATAAATCACGGAATAATGTAGATAGAGAGGTACTAATTGACACGCATGCTTGGAATGACATGGGGTTTTATTAGAACCAAAAAAATACAAAAGTTAAAAAAAATGTCCTACAGATGGGGCTTCATCTGATCAGAATAGCAATAATTAGCATAACAAAGTAGGACAAAGCAAAATGCTCAATATGTCCACCATCATTCCTCAACAATAGCTGCCCTAGTCGAGGAATAAAGTTGTGAACATCACTGTAAAGCAGTCCGGAGGCATTGGCGTCGGATGTTGTCTTTCAGCATCCCTAGAGATGTCGGTCGATCACGATACACTTGCGACTTCAGGCAACCCCAAAGCCAATAATAGCACGGACTGAGGTCTGGGGACCTGGGAGGCCAAGCATGACGAAAGTGGCGGCTGAGCACACGATCATCACCAAAAGACGCGCGCAAGAGATCTTTCACGCATGTAGCAATATGGGGTGGAGCGCCATCCTTCATAAATATCGTACGCTCCGGGAGGTGTTTATCAGCCAGGCTGGGGATGATGCGATTCTGTAACATATCGGCGTACCTCTCACCCGTCACGGTAGCAATTACAAAACCAGAATCACGCATTTCCTCGAAGAAGAAAGACCCAATAACGGTAGATGTGGTAAATCCATCCCATACCGTGACTTTCTCGTCGTGAAATGGAGTTTCCACGACAGTTCTAGGATTTTCGGTAGCCCAAATTCTGCAGTTGTGGGCGTTGACAGCCCCTCGCAGCGTGAAATGAGCTTCGTCGGTCCACAACACGTTACTCAACCAATCGACATCTTCCTCCATCTTTTGAAACGCCCACACCGCAAATGCCCTGCGCTTCACTAAATCGCCAGGTAACAGTTCATGATGCCGATGGATTTTGTACGGATACATCGGAGGGTACGCCTAAGTGCCAACCAAACAGTAGTGTATGGAATGCCGGTGCGACGTGCGACTGCACGAGCGCTGACTTCCTCATGCATAGACGAACCTGCTACAGTCTCCATTTCTTCCTGAACTGAGTCAGCAGCATTACGGTCGGCCACTACGGGGTCTATCGTCTAAACAACCCGTGGCTTCGACCTTCGAAATCATTCTCGCCACAGCTGCATTTGTCATCGGACCTTTACCTGTTCGAATCCCCTTCCTATGGCAATAGGATCGTAACGCTGAACTAGCACATTCCCCATTCTGATAATACAGCTTCACTAAAAGCGCCGTTTCAGGTAACGTCAACATGCTGCGACTGCTGGCGCATCTGATTCTCTCTCTCATTACAGCTCCTTTTATACACGATTGTCATGCGCAATCACTGACGTTTTGCTGTCCAGCGGCATCTGTCGGACATTTTGTGAACTTTGTTTTTTTTTTTGTTCTAATAGAACCCCATGTCTTTCCCAGCATGTGTGTCAGTTTTTACCTCTCTATCTACATTATTCCGTGGTTTATTAAGTTTTCAAATTTATACTGACTTTTTGATCACCCGGTACATTCCTTACCGTGTCACGTTTTCGCAACGCCACCACGTGACATCCAACCTCGCATAGGGCAGTGGCCATAACGATTTGGTTTATCAGTGTGTGTCTATCCGTATATGGTAGCACAATTCTATATAATTTGGCTGGAATTTTTGAAAGAAACTGTCCTGAAAATATAAAACATGGCATTCCAGCTGCAATGGGTATATTATACCTTCCTTTCTGTGGTTATTAATTATTATTATTATTATTATTATTATTATTATTATTAAGTGAAACACAAGAAAGTGTTAATACATACGTAGGTGGCCAAAGATAAATATTAAATTATGTTTCAAATGAGCGCCAGGCTCCCTACAAATTATTTCAAATGCTTTCGGCGAAATGTAATGCAGGCTAAGTTCACTGACATAGAATAAATCGTATCTTTGAAATGCATTTTTTTGACGAAATAAAAGCTTTGTACTTTAGTTAATTGAATAACTTGAAATGATTCTTTCTGCTCCGGCTGTGCTGATATATTACAAAAATAAATAAATAAATAAAATAAATACGCCGCGTAATGGCGGCCAATTATTGCCAGTCAAAGATCACCTCTGCTCGCTTCGCAGAGACTGAAAAAATGCTAAATAACTTCTTACAATTATTAATCCAGGAAGAATTGTTTGCATGGTTTCTTTAAGTAACACAATTCAAACACTTTTTGTAAATATATTTTCACTAAGCGCAGAATACACACTTGAGTTATTCGCTATGTACGAGAACAAATAGAACAAAAGCTACCGCTTTACAATAGCAAGCGTACCTTACATGCAGCAGAAGAAAAGATCCGACTCGAAGTGATTTTAAATATCTTTTTTCTCTTATATATAATGACAAAGAGAATAACGTTAGTTTCGAGAACGTTATGCACTACGATCTCATCTAACATAAATAATGTCTTTTTATTACACTCCAATCGATATAGTCTTTCTTTGAAGCTAATTTAATACATTTTCATAATTAATTTGTCGTTTATGTCCATATAATATTATTCATAGTCCTTTTATTATTTACTTCAAATATATCGGCTTGAATATTTCGAAAGGGACACTATGTGGGTTCATCGAAGACCACATTAAGCCTGCTCAATGACAACTAAATCATAGCTAAAGGTATCGCCCTTTGAAAATTTGGTTTGGCAGCTGTTTCAAATGTGACTTTGCAGGACGTTACTAGTCTTTATGACGCATCTGTGGCACATTTTACATAGTTTATCCAAGCATACTATCATTCATCAGTTTGAAAAAGTTCTTCTCAATCTTACTGGTTGAATTCATACAGTTTTGTGCGATAAACTTAATATACTGCTCCACCCAGGGAGATCCTCAAAAGAAAATATTCGGCGAATCTTTGTTTAAAACCAATTTATTTTGAAAATATTATTTCAGATTTATGTAATGAATTATGTAGTTTTACGAATCATGCAAGGTTGAGGGCAATTTCTTTGGTTTCTTAGTCCCTGATAGTGGTGAAATATTTTTGCAGCTACTGGGACAAATCCGAATGTAAATCGTCAATACCTTCATGGTATTCAGGTCTATTTCTAATATGTAACCTGTGTTCAGGCCATTTGGTACATATTGCGCGACAACATTTTCACACTCTCTGGAGGAAGTCAATGAAACTGGACAGTGGGAAAAATTGCATCATCACTCAGCTACAGGCTATTCACATCAAGATATATGATGTAAGATCCTTCACTTTTGTCATCATAAACGACCTTGAATCCATTGTTAGCAACTGCATGACTGCAAGAACAATGGACAGTACCGTCTCCAACACCTCTTTCAACAAACTGGACTTGTTTAATATCTTCTCTCCAGTAATTTTTAGCAGAGGCAAGCCAGACGAGGTAATGCAATGGGCTGGATCCATTTCATATGATTTAAGACATACACTATGAAAGTTTTTAAAAGCGTTGGCAAACAGTAGAACGTCAGGATCTACTCGAACAAATGTAAATCTGAATACTCTTCTCGTGTCTTATAGTTGAATGCTTATCACACACAGCAAGTTCTATGCTACTCAGTTTCGCTATTGTTGTGCCTGATAACAAAATTTAAAAATTTTAATTTCGAGGTAAATGATCATGCAGTAGAAACGATTCATTGGTCACACATAGGTATTAAAATATCTGTTTGGTTAACTGAATTAAACTCATGTTCGTCAGGGCATATGACTTCAGTATCTTGAGTTCATTGGATTTCGGTTGAGACTCGCACTTTTCATGGGAATATATCAGAAAATTTAGTGAACCCATAAGTCTGAAATTTATACTACATCTCCTCTCTTGGTGCATTACTGAAGTACTGTGTGTAAATCATTTATATTTTTCCATGCTATACGGAACCAGCGAAATACGACCATCGTTTTCCTGAACTTCTTCTTTACTCTCATGTACTGCCGTTTTGTTCACGTAGGTTCGTGATCAGAAACGTCTGTCATTATTACGAAGACTGTAGAACACGACAGGGACTGTACGGAAGACATGTAGCTCGTATTGCAGACAATATGAGGAACACCCCTGTAAGTGCCAAGGATATGACAGTAATCTCTGGTTTTATGTCAGCTCCTATAAACGCTCCAAGTCTCAGCCCAGCGAAACGCTAATTTTCCTTAGTGCACATTTCCAGTTTTGTAACAAAAACCTATTTACTGTCTCAGCGATCGCATACAATAGTTCAGTCAACCATTTCCTGCAATCGCTGCATTGTATGTAGAAGGCAATGCTGAAAGATGTATGCACACGTACCTGATCGAAAGCTAACCGGAGTCACTACAAAGACTGCAAGTAGCAGCTGGTTCTGGAACATAATCTGTATCACCGTGAATCACACAAGGTAGTTTCAGTCTGTTGTCGAACTTTGTAAATTTTTGGACGAGGAATTCCGCCTTTTGCAAGACACTTTTCAGTTTCGTTTTTCCCAGACATGTTTCAGCACTTTTTGTGCTATCTTCAGTGGGTCATTTTATTTTTTTATTGTAAAATTGTTGTTACATATTAACATTTAGCGAAACTTTTAGTACAATATATTTATAACAGTGAATGAATAATTGCTGTAAAATATTAAACATCATTTGTTCACGTTCACAGCTGAGATATGTCTAAAGTTATAGTAGTGGCTTAATTGACAAAAGAGTGGATGTATGCATCAGTTTACATACTTTACTAGAAGCTATTGGGTATTTATGTTGGTAGCTGGTCTGCTACACAATGAACATGTCGTATGCAAACAGCGAAACGTAATTTTTATTTTTCTGTTTAGTATGCATTTACGAAGGGAAATGAGTCTACATCACGTTTTTTGTGTGTGTAAATTGCGACTTTTATATAGTATTTTCTTATACTTGTTGTCGAGGTGAATACGCTGGTTATGTGACATATGGTCGTTTGACAACGCACTTTCTACGAATTTTCAAACATAGGCACAGAGTTCGCCGCCATAGCTTGGTGTAACTGTGTAGTATTCATTTGTTTCGCGGAGTGTAGATGAGTGTAATAGATGCTTTATAGTGTAATTTTAGGGCTGTATGATGATGATGATGATGGTGAGACATGGGATAGGGTGAACCTGGGTCATGGCAAATAGTCTATTTTTCTCAAATAACTCCGAGGGCGTCAAAAGAATTTAAAGTGTCCATCTGACAGATGGATCACCGTCAGCAGTGTCATATGTTCTGATTTCATGAGGTACTGCGGAGAGTTTTGTAATTTATTCCAGGGTTTTGGTACAGCGACTGTTGATCAGGAAAATTTACACCACCACCATTCCTCTCCCTGCCGACCGTACACTGGTAGTGAGGATTTCATCCAGCGCCAGGATTCTAACTGGCTTGCTTCCAAGTCGAGCGCCACCGCACAGGTGTGCGTTAGCGGCTCCGGCTGCGGAGGCGGGTGGCTTATGTAAATGAAAGGGCGAGACAGCCACGTCGCGGAACAGACTCACGCAGCTGTTTCATGAGGTCAACGTCGCGTAGTAAGACAGGGTCGTAGTAGGGCTACGTTCACTTGTGAGCAAATATAATCTTTAATGTTTTATTCACAAACATGCATCAATTTTCATTTTACTATAAATTCAAAACTTTGATAAAAATGTTGAGCTACGAGAGCGGCAATAAAAAAAATTTAGTAACAGATCGAGGCTTGCTCAGTGAAGACAGAATGCAAAAATGGTTAACAGAATAATTATTAAGGTGATGCAATAAGCCCCAGAAGTTAAAAGGGATATTTAGTATTGAAAATGGGGCAATTAATTTGCATTGGACAAATCCATGGAACAAAAATAATCCAGAATGATTACACAAGATTCACAATAAGCTCAAGACAAAGGGAACCACAGGTCTACATAAAATTACACTGTACAAGAGACAGAAAATACATATGAAAATTGTGAATCTTAAGGGTCTGGCGACGCAAAGACTGTTCCATTAAGTTTCGGGTGTGCAGCCGCAAGAATTCTCCTTCTTCTTCTAATATTTCGGCTGTATAACGTTCAGCCATCTTCAGAGTGAGCCACAAGATAACTTGCAAGACTTCTTAAGACATCTGAACTCCCTCCACGATCAAATAAAGTTCACAATGGAAACTGAAAAGGAGGGATGCCTTCCATTCTTGGATGTTCTTGTTCGGCGCAGAGAGGATGGCACTTTGGGACATGAAGTGTATCGGAAGCCGACGCACACGGATTTGTATTTACGTGCAAATAGCTGCCACCATCCTACCCAGACGATGAGTGTACTCCGAACTTTGACCCATAGAGTGCATATTATTTCTGAAAAAAGCAGTCTGCAAGATGAACTTTCCCACTTACAAAGAGTGTTTGAAGACAATGCGTACTCCCCACAGCAAATACAGAAGGCACTGAAAATGAAACCGAAAGAGGCCACAACGAATGCAAAAGAAGACGAAGAAACCTTTAAATCGCCTTCCTGCCATATGTGGGTAGCCTCTCATCAAAAATAGGACGGAGTCTCAGCAGACGCAAAGTAAAAGTGATTTTTCGTCCTCCACCCAAGACAGCTGCACTCGTGGGCTCCGTCAAAGTTGATTTGCTGCTCTGAAAAACTGGAGTTTACAAAATTCCGTGTGAATGTGACCTTTCTTACATTGGACAAACAACTCATACTAACCTAGAAAGATGTACAGAAGACCGGAGGACACATGACCTTTACAACACAGAAAGTCGGCAGTGGCAGAGCACTGTATTGACACTGGTCACAGAATGTTGTATGGCAACGTCGAAATTTTGGCAACTACATCATCTTTTTGGGACTCGATAGTGAAGGAGGTAATTGAGATTCGCTTGACGACCTATTTAATTAATAGAGATAGTGGTTTAAACCTTGATAAATCATGGAATCCGGCACTTGGTGTAATAAACATAAAAAGACGTCGTCACAGTGCAGCTCAAAGTGATATATCGACATGCCAGCACAGATCGACTGCGGAATCATAGATGTAACTCGCGCATTGTGCACGTCTCTGCCGCCGACCAACGTCTCTGGCGCATTTGCATCTGTGGCCGCATGCGCAGTTGCGCGGTACACGAGTATAAAGGGACGAAGTGAGCACTGGAGCTGCCTTCGTGTACCCGCTGACGCCCCTACTCTCTTCATCCCGCCGCTTCCCCTGCTGCCCCTTGCTCTCCCCTCCTTTTCCATCCTCTCTGACCTTTCCCTCGGCACGTCCCACCTGGCAGTTTTGTTCTTCGTCGTGTGTGCTACAAGTGAGTTTTAAGTGTGATGTACTGGAGTGTTTTTAATGCTGTGGCCGACTTTTAACCTGTGCATGTCCATTCAGTGTCTTCTCTTTGATTTAAGAATCGCCAACTGTGTTTTTTAACTTTCTGGTGACTTTTTTAACTGTCCCCGATCAAAGTCTCCATATCACTCTATTTTTACCTCAATTTTCTCCCTTTACTCTGTTTTATGTTCCCCTTTTATATCGCCTTATGTATGTAACATTTTATTCTTCTTTTAATTGCCATGTCAATGGGCTGAAGAGCGGCGGATTGTGCCGCTGACAGCCCTCCCCTGCCCATATGGGCAGGGGAATGAAATCACAATAAAGAAAAAAAAACTGGAGCTGCAGTCTTGCGGCTCGGTCTGTAGATGGCTGAACGTTATACAGCCGAAATGTTAGAAGAAGAAGGAGAATTCTTGCAGCTGCGCACCCGAAACTTAATGGAACATGTAAAAATGACCACGTTAATAGTGCATACACTTCCTACCTATTTACAGAATGACAAAAAAGTCAGAGTTATGAATGAGAGTAATTTATCTACAAACAATTTTGTAACCCATATACACGATCATCACTTCTCAAACAATTCGGTCCTGAATACTGCCTGTGTGAAGAGACTGAAATAAGCTTAGCTTGTTTACCCAGTGACAGATATGATCTATCACTCACAAATCAGTTAACAGCAGTGCAATGATCATATAGTAGAACATCACACATTGTAATGGCCCATATGTGCCATACAGTACTAATGTCTGCCCTTTCCTGTAAGTACAATGTGGGTCATACAGCGGGGAGACTGAACAACAACTTCCTCTTCACCACTGAAGCGCTACATGTAAAACACACACATCCAACAGAAGAAGCAAGCCCAATTCATGCTCTCTTGGGACAGCAAGGAACAGATTGTTGGACGCCAAAGTAGTGGGGGACGTTGACCATAATACAACTGCAGATGATGGAGAGGGTACATCGGTCACGTTATGAGTTTTTTTGCATGATATTTCGTGAGGACATGCTGAACCGTTTGGTAGTATACGCACAGGCGTCCTGAAAACATTCACAATCTAATGTGTTATCCTTAATCACCAGTGTGTTTGTGTACTGTAACATCATCGCATTGTAACTAACCTGTTACTACGGGTTATTACATTAATAATGGGAATGGGAATGCTTATTCATTGTGAAATTAACGTGAGAAGATTAGGGTCGCCACCGACTCTAACCATACAACTAATCAACGGTTTGGTCGAGTCGGAAAATAAATGCATACATCGTGATATCGCTCATAGGGAATGCGATGTAATTAATTGTATTTCCCGTGCACTGTTCACGAGAATCAACCATTTAAAATAAAATAGCACACGCAAGAACACTGTGCAGAAGATCAGCTCCCAGCAACACACCTGAAAATAAGACATAATCTAAGACATTTGTTTTAAAATAAAAGGGAAACTAATCACTAGACCTGTTTGTAAGGAAACGCGTTGGAAGTGCTAACGGGAAAGCTACGAGGTGAGTGGCTTAGGTGCAAAAATGTAACCTCGGAATGCAAGAGAAAATTGGAGATAAAATCATTTATTCCTAAGACATGAATAAGGAGGCATGTACACAATTTCTGAAACATTAATTCCTAAAACATTAACGAAAAGCATCGATACATTCACCGTTATAATCTACACCTAAAATCATTGGTGTGAATCATTCATACAACTGCTGATGCCTGATAACTGATCGCAATAACTCCTGAAACGGTACACGTTTTGCAGTACGCACGCGTGCCCACGTGGTTTGAGGAGACGCAGTTTCTAGGTATCGTGGCCAAGTTGCAACAATATCACATCACACAATCATGAACAGTTAACGTTCTTTAAAACAAACATGAGACCGGACAGTTAGTGATGACGGTAGTCCAACAAACTCTAATGTTCAACCACGTGGTCGGCTCCCCACGGACGAAAGACACATAAAGCAAGGAAAATTTACGAGAAGGCAAAGCTATTAATTACTATGTGGAAAAATGAAAGCTTATACAGGCACAGCTGAAGGCAAACAGACATTCATACAGAAGCGAGTGCTCACTTCTTATCGACGCCTTTGTGTGGCGCTCTTCCGGTGGATCCAAGTCTGCTATAGAAATTTACCAAAAGAAAAATCTGCCAAAGTTTTGCATTCCTTGCTGCGACAAGGCAAAGCAATCTTTCAGAGCTGAAAAGCGAGGCCAAAAGCTAACAGTTCTCCTCTCGCCAAGTAACAACGCGCCACGCGGTCAGTGTAACTCACCCTTCTTCGACTGGAGCACAGCTGTGGACGCTTCCCGTACCGGCGGCGGACTGCCTCCCGCTTCTTCTCCAGCCTCTTCCACGCTCCGCGTGGCCCGGAAAAACCAAAGATGCCATTTTCGCCACCAACCTAACGCAGGTGGATTTCTCACAGGTAGGAAAACCTCTTTGCCTACTTGACCACTACGAGAGTTGGCTATTCTGTACAACTGCTGCTGAATGTGTAAGACTATCGCAGACATTCTACAGCAGACTACGCCACCGTCTAGCAACGTGACACACAACCACATTCATTCAATCACGCCACTATGATAACTATGAGAAAAGACAAACAAGGAAGGAAAGAGAAATACTAGTGAAAATGGGCTACCGGACTAATGGAAGGTAGTTACAGGACCCTTTAAGCATGTTTCCAATAACGGTCACGGGAGGCCAAGTACAATAATGTTATGGTAAGGTAGTACTTCCACACTTGGGGCTGTACAATCGCTTTTCCCGCCATCAACGTGCCACCCAGGCAACTCTTCAAGTGCGTCCTGTTGGGCTGCTGCACAATATTTGTGTTGCATTCACAGGGGTCCTTCCTCGTTGCCACCTGGACGGTGCTGACACACAGGACGAGATAACTGCAGCGATCTTAGCGGTACTTACTATGATTCGTGACAGCATCTCCAACACACATCAGTTGTTGTATTAGTCATTTAAGCACACAATATTACGGTGTAGAGCTGCTTTTAGGGTGAAGGGGTTAGACCGAAAGACAAAGCAGGCCGAACTATTTGGATTCGGTCTTTCACGTACGCCCGAAAATACTTGTTGAAGCCTGAGCGGCGGCCACTGTGGCCGAGCGGTTCTAGGCGCTTCAGTCTGGAACCGCGTGACCGTTACGGTCGCAGGTTCGAATCCTGCCTCGGGCATGGCTATGTGTGATGTCGTTAGGTTAGTTAGGTTTAAGTAGTTCTACGTTCTAGGGGACTGATGACGTAAGATGTTAAGTCGCATAGTGCTCAGAGCCATTTGAACCATTTCTGAAGCCTCAGCCCTGGCCCTAGTGGCCGGCGCACCGCATGACGCTGCCCACGTGTGTCCGCAGCGGGCGCCGGAGCGGCTTTGACGCTGCTGCTGCTGCCTCGCGCCGGCTGCGACCGCACGATGGCCGTGGCGCTGCTGTCGCTCAACGGGCTGTGCCTGGGAGCTCAGTACGCCGGAAACGGCTCCAACCTGCTGGCGCTGGCGCCCAGCTTCTCCGGTTCGCTGTACGGCTTCTCCAACACTTTCGCCAACATCGCTGGCATCCTCGCCCCGTACGCCGTCGGCTACCTCACCAATGGAAACGTAAGTAACCCACATGTCGCACAGAGTAGCTGTGCTGAAGAACTAAACGTGTATGGAATTAATGATTATTAATTCTTTATTACACTTAAAAAACGTAAAAAAGGGGGCAAACAGAATGCAGTAATGGAAATTCAGGTAATGGTAATGGGAGAAACTTTATAACGGATACTGAACCATTAAGAGAATAGCGCGGAGTTTGCCCTTGGGTTCACAGCTACTTTATAAGATTTACTGCAGGAATAACCAAGAATTCCACTCGTGAGTCATGCCCTGGCACGAGTGCCATAGGGCTCGGCCTAGCTGCGCACTTCCCCCATCGGCACGGCACTTTGACCGTGGGAAGAGCGAAACTGTGAACGAGCTACATTTAAATGGAAGTGCAGTAGCACTGAGTAAGGGCTGGTTTCATATTTCACATTTCACAACAATATAAATCACAAACAAAACAAATTTGCAGCATGATTAATAATTTTTTGCGCGCTGGAAACGTAATATAATTCGAAATTTCCTGGCAGATTAAAACGTTTTTCGGACCGAGACTCGAACTCGGGACCTTTGCCTTTCGCGGTCAGGTGCTCTACCAACTAAGCTACCCATGCACGACTCACGCTCCGTCCTCACAGCTGTACTTCTGCCAGTACCTCGCCTCCTACCATCCAAACTTTACAGAAGTTCTCCTGCGAACCTTGCAGAACTAGCCTAGCACTCCTGAAAGAAAGGATATTGCGGAGACATGGCTTAGCCACAGCCTGGGCGATGTTTCCGCTGCAGAGTGAAAATCTCATTCTGGAAACATCCGCCAGGCCGTGGCTAAGCCATGTCTCCCCAATATCCTTTCTTTCAGGAGTGCTCGTTCTGCAAGGTTCTGGAAAGTTTGGATGGTAGGAAACGAGGTACTGGCAGAAGTTAAGCTGAGAGGACGGGGCGTGAGTAGTGCTTGGGTAGCTCAGTTGGTAGAGCACGTGCCCGCGAAAGGCAAAGGTCCCGAGTTCGAGTCTCGGTACGGCACACAGTTTTAATCTGCCAGGAAGTTTCATATAAGCGCACACTCCGCTGCAGAGTGAAAATCTCATTCTGGAAACATCCCCCAGGCTATGGCTAAGCCATGTCTCCCCAATATCCTTTCTTTCAGGAGTGCTAGTTCTGCAAGGTTCACAGGAGAGCTTCTGTAAAGTTTGCAAGGTAGGAGACGAGGTACTGGCAGAAGTAAAGCTGATAGGACGGGGCGTGAGTCGTGCTTGGGTGGCTCTGCTGGCGCCGGCATGGTAGCTCAGCGTGTTCGGTCAGGGGGTTAGCTACCCTCTGCAATAAAAAAACTGAGTTAATGGTCCAACAACGAACTTAAAAGGATGTCTTACGACGTCCGCCCCGAGAAGATGCAACGACAAAATGAGATTCAGTCCGCTGTTAGCAGCGGTGGGGCAAGGTCGTCGTGCCTGTGTCCCCCTGTTAGCGTTCCGCGCGCGCGAGTGTTTACTGGTTACCTTCCGCTGCGGCGAGTGTCATGCGTCCGTGTCTCGGTAGTGCCATGGCGCACTCGTGCCGCAAGTCCACAATTAAGATCACATTTCAAGCGGACTATGCAAGACCTCGAGTACTTGACATTGAACGTTTCATCCGGGAAGAACTTCATATTGCACCTCAGGACATCATTGGGATCCACTTTTCTATAACACAAAGTGTCGTCTACATAAAACTGATCATTGGAAAGGTGTGCACTGATGTTGTGTGCCGACACACTCATGAACTTAAATTTAAGCATCCAGATGGTCACATAGGAACTGTCACGATCGACCACGCTGGATTAGGCCTTCGCACTCTGTCTTCGAGTTGCCATTCGAAGTCCCGCCAGATGTTGTGATGACAGCTTTCAAACCGTGCGGCAATGTGCTAAGCCACTTGGCTGAAAAATGGCAAACGTTTGAGACGTACCCCGTCTTAAACGGTGTGCGACAAATTAAGATTGAACTGACGAAGCAAGTGCCATCCTATTTAGTAATTGGCGGCTGCAGAGCCATTGTCACGTACGACGGACAACCGCGTACTTGCGCCAGCCGTGGCCAGGAAGGACATGTCCGATCGGCCTGCATTCAACGCCAACTGACTCAGACACCGGATGGTGAAGTTCCATCCCCGGCGACGCCTACTTCACTCCCCATCACGTATGCAGCGACTGCAGCCGCAGCGGCTGTTCCTGCCCAGGATCGTAACACCATATTGCTGTCAGTGGTCGATGACAGTGTGGCGGACAGCATATCACCCTCTACGACGTCATCGGTAGACTTGCCTCAAGACTTTGATCAATTGTGGCACCAAGACGAGCCTAAAGAGAAGATGGAAGTAGAAACGGAAATTGTCCCAACCTGTGCTTTCCTACCAATGGAGACCGCATCAGATGATTGCCGCCCGCACTCTGACACAGAACAACATGTCTGGAAACAACGGTCCCCTCGAAAACGCAAGAAACGGCGCCATACGCCATCCGGTGATTGCCTGCTTCGGATGTGTGACCTGGACGAACATCCGGCGTCGGACGACACTCAGGACTCTACCACCACAACTCACCCTTCCCTTCACGATGCTATGGCGGAGACAATTTCTGAGCCTCGGTATGTCAACATCACTTCTGCTACTGAACATGCGCGCAAGCGCTCTACTGACAGCACTAATCAACAGTTACCAATCACTGCATCTGATTCTTGGGCGGATGATGTAGAGAATGAGCCACAGCACCAGGAGGATGCCGAAGGCAGAGATGCTCCCTCGGCTGTACCCAGCACCAACCAACTACAGTGACTACGGCTGTATCGTCAGCCTCTGTGGCGCCGCCGCCCCTGCCGCCTACAACTGGCCTCCTAAACAACCCAGTTGCCGACCTGGCTGACCAAACATACCGTCTAGCGACGATTAATATCAACAACATACGTGCCCGTCATAAACTAGCGATGCTACAGGATCTACTTAACGCAGCAGACATCGACATTGCGCTCCTTCAAGAGGTGTATGTCGCAGACTTCAAGGAACCCTATGGCTACAAGACTTGGGTCTCACATGCGTCTGCCAATGGCACTGGTGTGGCGATCCTCCTCCGCGAAGGTATATCCGCAGACGAAGTCGAATGTCTCCCTGATGCCAGAGAAATGGCTCTTACTATCCAAGGAGTCAAACTTATTAACATCTATGCACCGTCAGGATCTGGTCGGCGTCGCGAACCATCCACCTTTTTACGCTCATACAATCACGCCCCTTTTTATGGGCCGTCAGGATGCCTTGATAATCGGAGGGGACTTCAACTATAGCCAAGGACATAAGGATCAGTTACCACATCATTCTCGCTGCGCATAACTTGCGACAATTTTAAATAATCTTCAATTGGTGAACTCGTGGGAACATGTTTGTGGCGATCGGCCCGCATTTACTCACTACACCAGCCATTCCTACAGCCGCATCGACAGGATTTACATCTCGCGCTCCGTAGCTGTGGGGACAAGAGCTGCCGAAGTTTGACCCACAGCTTTTTCTGACCACGAGGCCTACATCTGCGATATTACCCTCGGCCGCCAGAAAGTATGGCACAGCCGTGGTCCTTGGAAGTTGAACGTCGCCCACCTAGCTTCTCAGGAATGCCCCTGCCTTATAGAGAATACGTGGGATTCTTGTAGCAGCCGGCGTGGCACCTACCGGTCTACACTGTCGTGGTGGTTATTCTGCGCCAAACCAGTCCTCCGGAAGACCTTGATAGGCTACGGCCGAGATGTTGCAGCATGGAATGCAGAGGGAATGTACCACACGGCAGGTGACGGTGAACCGTACCAAGGTACAGATCATCAGGTTAACACGTTGCCACCTTGAGGGTGCGATCGTCAGAGCGCGCACTCAAGCCAGAGTGACCCAGGATGAGCCGTCCATGTAGCATGTCATTGCAGAATGACGGCGCTGACGCAGGACACTGATCCAAGATATCACGACGGAAGACGAACGACGCCTTGATACCCAGCGCGACATAGGAAACGCCCTTCATGCTCACTATACTAGGCTGTACTCGGAACATCGACATCCCCTAGAGGTTATCGCCGAAGTCTCTCAACTCACTTATGGCACGATCTCTCCGACAGCGGCAGCGGATTTGACTGCAGATGTAACGGAAGAGGAAATCATTGAAGCAATACAGGCTGGGGCTGCTCATAAGTCACCGGGACCTGATGGCCCTCCTCTGGAATTTTACCGGACATATCAACAATTGCTGGCACCAGCATGGACTGATATTTGTCGCGATCTCATGTCTCCCAGGACGCAGATCCCTGGGGCTTTCCTAGAAGGACTGATTGTGCCCATACCCAAACCACCAGGTGGATCCAGGATCAGTGACTATCGGCCCTTGACCTTACTCAACAGTGACTTGAAGATTTTTCCCGGCTTCTGGCGGCACGCCTAAAGCGATCAGTACGATGTGTTGTGTCGCAGGACCAGGCATCGTTAGGTGGTGACCATAATATTCGCACTGCACTGTGCCGATATAGAGATATCATCGCGCTAGCCAAAACTCGCCAACTGTCAGGAGTTTTGGCCTCACTCGACTTTAGCCAGGCCTTTGACTGAGTCGACCACACATTTTTGAGGTACTGCGACACATGGGGTATCCGGACGTCATAGTTAAGGTACTGATGCGTCTCCTACGCGGCACGACGTCCAAGGTGTTATATAATGGCCGTCTCACGCCGCCGATACAGATCCAGCGATCGGTGCGACAAGGCTGCCCTATTTCGGCGATATTGTACGCCCTCGTCTTGGAACCACTCCTCTGCTGCCTCCGACAATGCCTGACTGCGATGTCCCTTGGTGGAGACACTTTTTGCTGCACTGCCTATGTGGATGATCTGGTACCCCTTCTTCGCAGTAATGACGATGTTCGTGCAGCACTGGCGTGGGTGGCGACCTACGGCGCGGCATCGGGGGGCCATCTCAATCTCCACAAATCACACGCCCTGTCGATAGGCAGAGGTCTGCCCGACGAGAGCGTCACACCGCTACGAATCAGTGACACAATCCGCTGTCTTGGCATTGAATTTACATCTGACATTAAGCGTTCAACAGCCCTTAACTACAGGCATTTATTGAATCAGATGAGAGCAGGAATAAGTGACCACCGTCTTAGATATCTAGACCTCCTGCAACGGACACGATATGCTAACGTCTATTTGGCGTCACGTATCCCCCATTTTGCACAGATACTCCCGATACCACCTAACCTGGCTCACCGCATGTTGGCGGTTTTGGGATCCTTTGTTAATACGGGCATGTTATTTAAGATTCGTTACGAGTCCCTAACCCTCCCGAGGAGCAGAGGGGGTTTAGGCCTTTGTCATGTTCAGAACAGAACAAAGGCTCTGTTCGTCAGCTGTCACCTCCCTGTTATGATATCGGACATTCCAGCACCTTTGTTCTACATTAGCCAATTCTTCCTTGAATTAAGCTACATCCGCACCGCACTACCACCCACACGCTTGATGATGACGAGGGCGATATATGCTGCCATGCAAACGAACAGGACGCTGAATGTGACTGAAAGCAAACACCCCACTACAAAGTGGCGCGCTGTGTGGCAGGCAGTGAATGCCACCACCCTTGATACTGACGTGCAATCTGCATGGTACGTAACTGTTAATGGGAAAGAGTTGTGCCAGTCCCGCCTACATGACATCCACCTCGCTGATTCACCCTTGTGTGCCACATGCCAAGTGGTTGACACGGATGAACATCGTTTCGAATGCGGGTCGGCAAAGGACGTTTGGTATTTGGTGCGTCAGATATTGGCTTTTCTCACACGCACGACTCCCGACAGGATAACTACCCGATCACTTCTTTTCCCCGATGAGATGTATTTCCCAAGAGCAAAAACGAACTCTGTGACGTGGATCAGCGACCACGCTGTTGTCTACCTATTCGGTAATTGCGAAAAGACAGTACCCGATTTTTGTTATTACCTCAACGAACGACATTGTGCGATCGTCAAGAACCCTAAATATAGGCAATATTTTACTAATTTTCTTTGGAGCGCATTCCATAATCCGCCTCGCAGCTGGATTATCGATGACATGGGAAGATAACCATAGCACCTCTTCTCAGTTACTTTTTTATGAGATTGAACAAACAACGGAAACAACACAGCAACGAGACGACAGTCATCGAAAAATTCGCAGCGGGCTATAGTATGGAGCATCCTTTGTCGTAACGGGACGACTTCCTATTATTCTGTTTATGTAGCCGAAGAGGAACGGCCTTCCTTCTATCCATTTGTATAAAAATAAAATAAAATTAAAATTAAAAAAACAGAAAAACAAACCTCCCAAAATCCTTTTTCCTTTTTGTCATTTTTGTTAAAAAAGCGGCTAGGATAGCTGGCTATTAAAAAAAATAATTTAAAAAAGTTGGTAGAGCACGTGCCCGCGAAAGGCAAAGGTCCCGAGTTCGAGTCTCGGTCCGGCACACAGTTTTAATCTGCCAGCAAGTTTCATATCAGGGCACATTCCGCTGCAGAGCGAAAATCTCATTCTGATAATATAATTTTTCTCTGGTGCAAACTGTCGGCATACAGACAGACGCTGACGTTTCACAGATTCTTGCAGTCAGGTTGCTACTTAAATACGACATAATTAATTTCATAATCGAGAAAGCGTCTTTTACACATATTTTGATCGAAGTAGTGTAGCACTTGTGTAACTTCATTACAGAGAATTTGAAACTCTACCTGAGGAGAACAATGTATAGGACCTGGACAACTCTGACGTAAGGATTCGTCTTTAAACAGGGAATTACATTGCAGATCCATCAGTTACAGCTGCACATGCACAGGGGTGCTTTAAACTGAAATTGCGAACGATCGCGAAAACAGCTCGAAATCAGATGTAAGATAGGCACTGTCCTCAAAACGCTTAGAGAAATATCCTTGCAATTCTTTCAAACCAACAATGAATAATTTAAAACTCGCGTTTTCTTTAAAGCCCGTGATCTTAGGGTAACCATCTATGCTGTTTGTTAGAATTTGCCTCTCCTGCGATGTTATTTTCTTTTAAAATGATTCCCAACAAATCAGAAGTTAGTTGTTTCTCATTTTGCAGTGCTTTAGTGTGGGTAACGCGCAGACAAGTCCTCTTAAAATGCGAGGTCTACAATGCACGTTCTAATTTTCGTTTCTGCTTGCGTTTTCCGTTCATAATTCCAACAATAGTAGGTTTTAAATCGAAAAATCGTTCCAGGCAAGGCCCTTGACTTAAACAGTGTATTTTACGATATTACATATTAAGAGTCTCCGTACCATTTGTTCAGTTCCATCGTAAACTGTTCCAGCTGACAGTGGAATAATGTGTGCTACATCAGAAATTTTACTGTTCCTATCATCAATTTCTTCAATGCCTGAAAATTTAGCACAAAGGGTTTTTTTTTATATACTGAACAATGAACCTCATCTAACGATGATTGTAACTTTTTGTTCTCATATATACGATTCTATCGAACTGAAGAGAGTTGTGCCGACCTAAAAATGCCACACCGCGATACTAAATACGTAGCACTATAGCGAGTACCTCTGAGAAGGACCGGGTATTGCCGACACAGACCAAGCCTTGGCCTGCATACAGCCCGCACTCGGCGGGCGGGCAGTCTGGCTGGCGTGGCGTGGCCGGCACTGGTCCAATGAACAGTCGCTGTTCGTCCATAGTGGCAACTGAAATATTCAAAGGTTGCATTTGGTTGTGAAACAAAAATGCAATTGCAAGAAGTACGTTCAATAAAGAAAGAAAGGGAAGAGGATTAATTTTAAATTTACAACATTATATTTTACTTTTGTTGCACATTACAACAGGTAAATAATACACCACTCTTCATAGTAAGAAATTCATCATTATGCATAAAATCATTACAGTAATTAACGATCCGTTACATTAATTGCGAAAACTGATAAGACTGAAAATGTACGGCAATACAAGGAAAAATGTTCCAGTAATCATTAATTCACAAATGAGTTGTTTGTGAGATAATTGTGTGTGTGTATGAGCCGCCACAGATTTCACTGTGAAATATTGTCCTACGCACAACGATAGTACCTACGGTGTAAAGTTTTCGCATAAGTCCCTATCCAATTGGGTTGAAATTTCATCCATGGCTATGGTTGGGGAACGTGATACATCACTGACAAGTTTTGCTGCTGATGTAAGATGATATTTCAATTGACCTCAGTGGTCAGAATTTTTCTGCTGGCGCATCTCAAAAGTGAGGTGTTCAACGCTCCATTTGATAGAACTGAGGATCTGCAGCCGCAGTTGTGCAGTATTATCAAGATTTACGAGAAGTGAAGGCTATTTCAAAGATTTCATAGTTCGCTGCACGAACGGCGCAGTATTGCATCCATGTCTAGGAATAAACAAGGACCACCTCCTCTGAAATGTACTACTCTACACTTTTACATGTAACATGTTGAAGTAATGTTTTATCTTTTGTTAAAGTAGATGAAATTTCAGCTTAATTAAATGGGGACCAAATCTAAAAGTAAATTTGTACTCCCTAGGACAACAGTTCACACAGAAGTCAACGTTGTACCGGAACCACATACAATTGAGGCACTTTCTGGAGAAGGGTCCATAGGTCTATGTGCCCTTTTTAGGGAAATTGTTAGCGGATCACGGAAAATATTCTACCAGAGTTTTGTTTCATTGTCTGAATGCTAGAGGACAAGGCAGCGTTTTCGTGAAGCGTGTGCACGCTGCATCTATCGTTAAGGGAACTGTGCTTAAAATTCAGAAGTATTTTGTTCTGAAATATAAAGCAGATGTTTCAGTACTAGTCTCATTGACATACAAAGGTCCATGTGCATTATTCAGGTTTTGGAAACAGAAATACAATAACGAAGCACTGAAAAACCTGAGACTACCTATTATGGCGTTTAATCCAGTGAAGCCAGAAAATAAAAAAGATGTCAATTTATTTAAGTACACAGATGACAACAGTAGTTCATGGCTACAGAACGGCCGGCCTTTGTGGCCGAGCGGTTCTAGGCGCTTCAGTCCGGAACCGCGCTGCTGCTACGGTCGCAGGTTCGAATCCTGCCTCGGGCATGGATGTGTGTGATGTCTTTAGGTTAGTTAGGTTTAAGTAGTTCTAAATCTAGGGGACTGATGACCTCAGATGTTAGGTCCCATAGTGCTTAGGATCATTTGAACCCTTTTTTTTGCTATAAAACACCCTTCAAGATAGTTCCTAGCAACCAGAAGTTATTTAGAAAATAGACATCCATGCAGGAGAGGACAAAGTAGGAGAAGAAGAAGAAGAAAGTAGGAGAAGAAGAGAAACGAAAACGTCCTACAGTAACTAGAAACTATTCCAGAAAAATTATCCATCATAATGTATGGATCACAGGACCAACACGGTGGCATTTCATTTGTGTAGTCGTACTTTGTTATCAATTTACTTCCCGTTATTTTATTTTCGTACCTTCCATAGGGTTCCCTGATCGTAGGTATTATTAAGAATAGTAGTACTGTTACGTTTTAACGTCTTCTGAGGCTTATAATAACATGTAATGAAAGAAATGCTTCTTTATTATAACCTACTGATACAGTTTTATGGGAAAGGTCATATATATGTTTATCAGAAATATTATTTTCTACGTTAAAAGCATAGGTTAAGATATTTAATATTATGAAAATATTTACTTAATAGTAGTACACGTCCTACTGAAGTTTACTTGTGTATTGGAATCAGACTGTTATTAAAATTTATTGGAAATGAGCATTTAAACTGCCCTATGTCAAATAACCATTTTCTCCTAAGAGCCTTCCTTCCACAAAATGCCTCAATTATCACACAAACGAATCGTGTGCGGACACATGTTAAACGGAAGGTTTCTGGATCGATTACCGAAAGAAGCACTGCGCACGGCTGTTCCTTAGATTGCGTCGGAGACTCCCAACGTGACTGTGTTCATGAAGTATCGTACGCTGCTGGTAAATCTCTCTCACAAGAACTTCGACTGTGGCCCACTAGCCCTGTAGAAGTTCTATACACTCAAAGGTGTGAAACAAGGCATGTCTGTTAAATGTCTGTAGAAAATTATAACAAAATTCCAACAGGCCGAGGGAGGAGAGGAAATGTGGCAGACGGAGGAAAGCAGTTGATCCGACGTCCGTTGAAGATGTGGTCACAGCGTTAGAGGAGGGGTCGAGCGGCGGTAGGTTAACGTGCATTGTACGGCAAATTGCCCGCACGTTGGACATGCCTGCGAGCACGGTGCATGAAATCCTACGAATCATCCTGCATTGCTGTCCAAACACAATCACTCATGTTCAGGAGTTTCTTAGAGTGGACCTTCCAGCAAGACAAGCGCTCGCTCTGGGTTTTCTTGGAAATGGACAGTGAATGGCCATTGCACATTCTGTGGACGTACGAGAGCCATTTCAGTCTCCAAGGGACTGTCAATTGCAGGATATGGCCAACGCGAAATCCGCACGTACATCAACCGCTACCACTTCATTTCTCAGAGGTGACTGTGTGGTGCTGGTTGGCGGCATGATTTATTGGAGGGTCGTAGTATTTCGAAGAGATGAGTCTTGCGGTTCCTATTACCTGTAGCGTCACTGGTGAACGCTAAGAGAGTCTTCAGTGCACCAGCATTCCAAACCTTCAATAGCATGGATGTATGGGTAGGATCATTTTTATGCAAGAAGGAGCTCCATTGCACATTGCACAGCCAGTGAAGCGGCTGCTGCAGAGGCATCTCGGAAAAGCGAGAATTATCAGCTGCAATCTTCTTACTGCCTCGCCGTCCAGATCACCTGTGATTTGTGGCTGTAGGTTTATCTGAGAGATGTTACGTTCAGTGCTCCACTTGCGAACGTAGGCATCGAGAGAGGTGGCGCAGTGGTTAGCAAAAAATGGTTCAAATGGCTCTGAGCACTATGGGACTTAACATCTGAGGTCATCAGTCCCCTAGAACTTAGAACTACTTAAACCTAACAAACCTAAGGACATCACACACATCCATGCCCGAAGCAGGATTCGAACCAGCGGCGTAGCAGTCGCGTGGTTCCGGAATGGAGCGCCTAGAACCGCGGGGCCACCGCGGTCGGCTAGTGGTTAGCACACTGGACTGGCATTCGGGAGGACGAATGTTCAAACGCGCCCCCGGCCGTCCTGATTTAGGTTTTCCGTGATTTCCCTAAATCGCTTAAGGGAAATGCCGAGATGGTTCCTGTGAAGGGGTACGGCAGACTTCCTTCCGCATCCTTACCTATTCCAACTGATGAACTCGCTGTGTAGTCCCCTCCAGCGAATCAACCAACCAATCGAACGTAGCTGAAGGCATGCATTGAGCAACACATTCTGAACGTAACGCCTGTGATACTTCGATTTGTTGTGGAACGTTCTGTTTCTTTATTCCAACTTGAGGCAGAAAACGATACAGCGTGCTGTACATACTTTGAGCCAGTCTTACGACATTTAAAAACAGCTGTCATTTTCCTTTTTATGCTGTTTTGGCCACAGGACAATTAAAAACCAGTGTTATTTTGCTTTTTATACGGTTTTTGGCCTCAGGACTATTAAAAACTGATTTTTCTCATCCAAAGTAATTCGATCTTGCTGTGGTGGATGCCTTTACGTAACTAGCAGTGAAACGACTGTTGACTGCCGAACTTGTACAGTGATGCACGTTGAACAGTACAGATGGTGTAATGTGCATCTCGAACCATAGCCGTCGTACTGCGATTCATCTGTCTTTCGTACGCGACCCAATTTACGTTAAGATGCTAACAGCACCACATATGGGTAAAAGTTTCGTTTTTTTTCCTTTTTTGTTACATGACATTTCTCCCTGTTTAAATAATGTTCTGTTCAAATATGACGACATTCTTAGCAGTGGTTATCTTTCTACAGCGTTTTGAAACTTGAAGTTTAATTTTGGACGCCCTACATTCTCCTTAGAAACATCTAGGACTTATAGAGGGAAATGAGTAGATTATATTTTGAACTAGAACCCACGTCCAGAAACGTACAGTTTCCGTGCTACAACTATTCGAAAACACTTTTTTAACGTGACCCTTTTTACAAGTAATTTATTAGGCGCGCGTCAGTAAATCACTTGTTTACAATTCCACTGATTAATAGCCACAGAACGAAAAGGAGATTCAAGCAGTTTTCGCAAATACTGTTGTTTACAGTTAATCCATTATTGTCCTTTTCAAAGGAGAGTTAGCACTCTGATCCACTACCAGTAAGGTTCGATGTGGCATCCATTGCATACGCAGTTGCTCGTATATTCGTCGATGGGTCCCCTTCAGCGTGGTGCACTGCGGCCTCTTACAATTAGGGTGTAAGGTGTAACGCCTGCTGACTGTGAAGGTATCCCTTCCTCGAAGCCGTTGCGTAATTGGGGCGTAAAGGACGTCCGATGGAGTCGGACATTGTGGATAACGATCTTGATAAAGATGACGAGCAGCTCTTCCATTACAGAGAGCTTTCCCTTGCGGAAGGATCATGTCGGTGTATTATGCAAGCACGTTCTCAAGCATGTTACACTAACAAGTACATGAATGAGGCTCGAGCTACAGTATGTCAGAGAGGTAGGCTCGCGTAGTTCTGTTAAAATTGTTGTTTGACGAGTCGCACGAGTCACTTCTCGTCCCATCATATCCCACACCTACCGGATTAGAAACAAGTCTGAAGATGGTGCTGGCCAGGGAAGTTGCTCGTGTTGCACAGCACCTTCAGTTTCATTGTCAGCATGAGGGCCAGCAGTGTCCTGTTGGAGCAACACATCTCCTTCCTGTTGCAAGAATGGCAAAAGAACGAGTCTAACAACATTCTTCAAGTACCAAGCACAGGTTAGCGTCCCCTCCAGAAAGAATAAGGATGAACGAGAGCTGTAGCTGATCTCAGCCTAAGGTACGACAAGTGTGCCTTGGACGAACGCATTCTACGAGACAGGGCTCACCAGATCTGCGCAGTAAGGCGAACGACCATCAACTGCGTGCATGCAGAGTCTGCTTTCATCGCTGGAGACTACGGCGCGCCATTCCATCTTCCAAGTGATCCTCTGACGGCACCAGTCGAGCCGTGCACTTCGATGATGTGGCGTGAGTGGATGACGGGCTAGAGGTGTGGGTGCCCTTAGTCCTACTGCTATTAACCGGTTAGCAACAGTTCGTCTTACACGTCTGGGATTACAAGCCCTCTTACCTGTGCCGCGGTAGCTGTGCGATTTGCCACTACTCCCCTTACAATACGCCGATCTTGGCGGGCGTCTGTGCTGCGTGGACGTTCAGAACCTCGTCGAACGGGTATTAGAATGATCACGTGACCACTGACATCCAAGTCGTGGTACAACACAACTGTCGCAGTGTAGCTAACATACGGCAATTCTCCGAAAGGACCGTCCCTCTACTCGGAACGTCACAATTTCACCTCTTCCAAACTCACTCAGTTAGCTGTAGGAATCACGAGTGCGTCTACGTGGCAGGGTTTCCAGCTTGCTTAATACCTTTGCACTACACTAAGCCTTCGGGCTGTAAGAATGCATTGGTAGTCAGGGGCTCGTATTGTGAGCCAATAAATAGAGTGTAACAATACTTGGAAAATTTATTTTTTGCACTAACATACGCTTTTTAAGGCGCCGGCTACGGTACATGTCCTCTGCACCCAATCCAAGGATTTACAAGAAATAATTTACAGGAAAATGAGGTAGGCATATATGAGACCCCAGCTCATTGCAATGCTTAGCGCGTCATTTACGACTAAGCAAGAATGATACTGCAATTGAGATGAGGCTGCCCTCTTAAGACGCCTTCTATCATTCACCATGATATCATGCATGGGGGCTTGATTATTATTACATTTGAAAATAATTTTTAATTTTGGTGGCTGTCTGTCCGATTACGCTGTGTCTCGTAAACGGTTGGCGCTAACTAGTATTATTACGCTATCTGACTGCATAGAACAACAACAAAGAATGAAATGAAAATTTTCGTTAATACAATTAATTAATTAAGTCCCCAGCAACTATAAAACCTACGAAGCCAACAAAGCTCAAGTGTAGCTGTTCTGTGTGTGGGAGTGTGACTCAACGTACACATCTGGCACGGTTCTTCTTCAACAAGACAAGAAGTTTTAAATATCATTTATACTGAAGTAATTAAAAAATAGAAATACTATAATTGCGTAAGGAAAGCAGAATTACACTCTAATACAAGAACACAAGCCTGATGCTTTGTTGACTGAACCTGTAATGACGCATTATTCAGGACATTGAAATAATGAGAAAAAAAAGAAAAGTAGTTTGTTACCTTAATTTATATTGATGAAAGGCACTCTAATCATTACAATATCTCCACACCGACTCGCTACTACCACATCTCAACAAGAAC
This sequence comes from Schistocerca serialis cubense, assembly GCF_023864345.2. Lineage (NCBI taxonomy): Eukaryota > Metazoa > Arthropoda > Insecta > Orthoptera > Acrididae > Schistocerca > Schistocerca serialis. The sequence continues at coordinate 350,432,731 of NC_064641.1, read as the reverse complement.
TTTTCAGTACCACATCTCAGCAAGCACTGCCTACTAGCACATCTCAACAAACACTCCTCACTACGAGTTCTTAACAAGCACTGACTACTACGAGTCCTCGACAGGCACTGTGGAGGCGGCTGAATAATACTCTTTGGCGCAATCTCTGGCGCAGTGGCTCAGTGTAGCCACATTTCATATGCCCCTCCTCCACACGCCAGAATTTGATGGTACTTTTGCTAGCATTGGTGGTGAAAATACCACCAAATACGTCCACAAAAATACAGACAAAATTGAAAGATAATATTAATACCTAAATATCACATAATTAGTTAAAATTTTGACTTTGCACTGACCTTTCAATAACCTAATATATAAAATACAGTAGGCAATACAAATTCTTTCATACATGTGGCTTTACATAATAGTTTACACAATACACAAAATATCAGTTTATACAAATGTTCACATAAAATACTTTTAATTATTCGAAAAAAAACAAATAGTTGATAATTCCAGCCCAGCAATGGTCAACAGGTGCAAACACCAACAAGTGACATCATTTTAGAAAAAGCAGTTCCATCAGTTGCACCCAGCAATGTTGAACAGGTGCAGACACCAACAAGTGACATCATTTCAGTAGAAGCAGTCCCATTAGTGGCACCCAGCAATGTTGAACAGGTACACACAGCAACAAGTGACATCAGTTCAGTAGAAGCAATCCATTAGTGGCACCCAGCAATGTTGAATAGGTACACACAGCAACAAGTGACATTAGTTCAGTAGAAGCAACCCATCAGTGGCACCCAGCAATGTTGAGTAGGTGCAGACAGCAAGAAGTAACATCATTTCAGTAGAAACAGTTCTAACAGTGGCACCCAGTAGTGTTGAACAAGTGCAGACACCAACAAGTGACATTAGTTCAGTAGAAGCAGTCCATCAGTTGCACCTAGCAATGATGAGCAGGTCCAGACAGCAGTCCATAATATTCACTATCACTGATCACACTGTTAATCAGAGTTTATTAGCAGAAATTAAACATGTCCTAGTGGCACCAATCATGTAGAAAAAGTACAAGTAACAGTCCATAATATTCACTATCCTAATCACACAGTTCATCAGCAGAAATTAATCATTCCTAAGTGGCACCCATTATGTTGAAAAGTGCAGGTAACAGTTCATAATATTCACCATCGCTAATCAGACAGTTCAAGCATGAACAATAGTTTGAATACACATACAAATGCTTTTACAATGCTCTTACACTAAACATACAAATTCTAATAAACACACAAATGATATCAGATAATTGTCATATTAACTATTACAAATACTCAAATATCAGTAAACCTATAATATTTATGGGTGTCAGTGCAAGCCACTACAAACAAATAAAATAATATTTAGGAGATAGGTGGGTAGGATTAGGAAAGGAAAACACACAAAACACACTCACTCATCTTTCATCCACATTAAGTACTACTGTGTAATTGAATAGTGTTAACTGTGTAAATGCAATTCTGTCAAAATTTGATGTTCATCATGTGTATCAAGTAGTAGTGGCAGCAATGTATAACAGTCAATAATAGTTAAGTCAATGTCATAGTCATCATGTCAAGACCAATGTTTGCCAAGCCAGATCAAAATGTACGGTTGCTGAACAACTGTCAGTGAGCCAAGATATGCAATTACTTCCTCTGTCCAAAAAAAAAAAAAAAAAATATATGTACTGCTTATTGATTTAACAAGTGTGTGTAGACAATCTTCCTCCTACTTTAGTGTTCTAGTCTGCTATCTTCATCCTCCTTGTTCCATATAGACCAACAAAAAAAATATGCACCTCACTTACTTTACCTCTTATACACCAAAACTCCAATAATCATCAGCATCACATAATCTCAATACTTCAATAATACCTCTTACGTCGATACATATAAATCTTATCATCAATAGCATTTACCTTACCTCTTGTCCACAAAAACTCCAATAATCATCAACTTCATATAATCTCAATACCTCAATAATACCTCTTCAATACGTCGACACATATAAACCTTATCGCCAATATCATTTCACTTCCATAACAACTCTTTCCTCTAGTCAGTCTCCTCGAACAAGTACAAATAAAATCCTAATGCAAACCTCATCATCCCATACAATCCGAAGACACATTGTCAACACACAACCTCTGTGTAATCCATCTGACCCAAATCTTCTACTCATTATGAATTATAAACAAAAGAAATGCATACATGACCTCTAACAGACTTAGTTCAAATAACTCTCAATAATTAAGTACGATTACGGAGTGTGAATGATCATAATATTTTACAGTGTTTACACCACTTCAAGAATTATGGCAAACAGAAGCAAACATGTGGAGTATTTCTTGTGTCAAGTGTCACTTCCTATTTCAATTTCTCACGAAAATGCAGTGTAATAACTGTCAATGGTCTAAACCTAGTTTTGGTATGTCATGTCGTTAGCTTCCTTCCTATTAGCATAAATTTATACAGCTTCCATAAAACCTCAGCTCATGTGACTTCTATGAAGTTTCTTGTACTAATGTCGTTTATGTCGAATTATACCAGTTCATTTTCTTATCTTAAAACAGAAGGCGCTGAGCGTAAGCAAAACATGCGATAGCGACTAAATATACCAGTAGAGAACAGAATGTCAACAAGTGGATGCAGCACAATTCTTACAACGAGGCTCTGCCAAGCGAACAATCTATAATTAATACAATAGTATGACCTAAACTCTATGTTTGTACACAGTATATCAGCATTTCTATATACCAAATTAAAGAGTAGTTGTGACGACAAACAGACATGTATAAATATGCAATCCATACGCATAGCAGTAAACATATATCTTACGTAATAAACAGGTCATTAGCATCATATCAGCATAAGCAAATAAATGTTCATATATAATCTTAATAAGTAAACATGAAGGCGCAAGCAGATAAATCACAAAGTATAACTTACACACCTAACCACATCAGCACAATTAATCAGGTGACAATTATAATTTAAATAAATAAGCAAAGCAGGCACATAATAAAAAAAATATGACATCAGTGAAAAAGCAGTGCAGCCAAGCGATGCATAATATATACAAATACCAACCCAATTCATTAATAATCATTGTCAAAATCAGTTAACGTACGCAAGCACGTCGCTTCACAAGTAATTTCATAGAACATGAAATTTAGCACAAAGTATGAATCACGTAATCGCGAGCAGCAAATTACGTCTAAAGTACGTACCTAAGTGGAAATATGTTACCTGAAAAAATAAACTCAATTAATAGTTACCTTTTTAGTTTATTAGTTTCTTCTTGGAAATTACATTCTTTCTGAAACTTTCTCGATAGCAAGTCCTCTTAACGTCGGAGACACACAGAATGTACCTGAAGTTTTTAAATATTTTATAGAACCGTATCCCGAAAAATACTGAACGTTAATAACATAATTCATCAGGTCACTATAGCTTTATACTGAATTTAACCGGAGAAATTAAACTGTGTATTTGTTTACGGCTGTCAGTGCATTCGTACTGAGCGCTCGATCAGCTGTAGGCGCGTGACGTAGGAAGCAATTGTTTGCGGTCAACGACTGCCTTGTGCGGCGCGCAGACTTGACTGTTGCTTTGAGTATGTGCCGCCGCCAAAACACAGCGCGGTGTCCTTGTACTCTCTCCATGTTTACGTAAACTGTTGGTTTCTCGAAAGTATGTCATTCCACAAAAATTTTTCAAAAGTATATCATTCCACAAAAATTTTAACGTTAGATATATGATGTATTCCCTTATAGCGTCGTGATTTAAGAGTTTCTATTTCAACAGTGTTATCATGTATAATTTTGCGAATTCTATATGGACCGTTATAAAGCAGAAAAAATTTGCGACACAAGCCTTTTCCTTTGTGAGACAAACGATGAGACTTAATTAATACCTTTTGACCAACTGACAAAATTTTTAAACGACCAGGACGCTTAGCTGATTTCTCTCTTCTAGCAGCCGCAGATGCAATATTTTGCAGAGCCAGGTTGACAACTTCAGAATGCCGCAGTTTCTGTGAAGGCGGAAAAGGAACGATTTCAGAAATGCGATTTGTCGGTGCTTTGTTTTTTTAATATCAGTATAGGCGGTAAAGAAGTTGAATCATTAGGGAGTTCATTCAGAATGTTTTGAAAAATATGAAGATACTGATCCCAAGTTCTGTGATTCTGATGACAATAAAGACGACACAATTTATTGATTTCCTTCATCCATCTCTCTGAATCGTTAGATTGAGGGTGAAAAAGTGAAATGAAAATTGGTTTAATTTTACGACGCCGTAGAGCACGAAGCCAAATTTTAGAACGAAACTGTGATCCATTATCTGATATAATCTTATCAACATGACCCACTTCTTTAAGAAAATGATGAAAGCGTTAGATACTGAACGAGCTGTTGCTTTGCGTAACGGTGTAAAACACACATATTTTGATGTCAACTCCACTGCTACGAAAATGTACGCAAAACCATTAGTAGAACGAACCACTGGACCGAACAAATCAACTGCAGCCATGTCCTTTAATTTCGCTGGAATGATAAGAAACAACGGTGCTCTGTGCGAAATTGTTGGCGGCTTAGCCTTTTGACATAATTTGCATTTGGCCAGAACAGATCGAATACGTTTTTTCATATTATTGAAGTAGCAATTTTCCCGTAATTTATGAAAGCATTTTCTGGGACCAAAGTGTGCATAACTGAAATGCGTATACCAAATCAGCTTATTAACCCACTCATCAGGAATACGAACTAACCAAACAGAGTTGTCGACCGATTTTCGTTTAAAAAGAATGTCAATGCGAACTAAATAATGCTGTCTAATCGCTACGCTTTCCTTTCTCCTCCACTTCTCCTTAATGTCCTTCCAGATTGGATCCTTATTTTGCTCCTTAGCGATGTCCTGTAGCGAAGACGAAATAAAGTTCTCAAACGCAACACCTTGAATATACATCAAACAATAATTGTTTTCTATGCAGTCCTCTTCAGCACTTTGTTTCAAACCCATAGGTGCACGTGATAAAGCATCAGCAACAATATTTGAAGAACCCTGTATGTAAACAATACTAAAATCAAATTCCTGTAGGTACAACGCCCATCGTGACAATCTGCCGTGAGTTAATTTTGTTGACATAAGAAATTCCAGAGCTCGATGATCGGTGTAAACCTTAGTATGTCTGCCAAACAAAAATGTCCGAAATTTTGTAAAAGCCCAAACAACAGCCAAAGCTTCAAGTTCCGTAATCGAATAATTCTTTTCTGATTTAGAAAGAACACGACTTCCAAATGCAATAGTTTTCTGTACTACAACGCCGTCTTCTTCTATCTCTTGAAATAAATGTGCACCTAGGCCTTTGTATGATGAGTCCGTCGCCAAACAAAAATCTTTAGATAAATCCGGATGTGAAAGAAGTGGAGCAGCAACTAAAGCATCACGAAGTTGTTCAAATTCTGATTGAGCTTCCTCATCCCAACACCAATTAGATGTCTTTCCAGATAGTTCACATAAACGAGGTGTGGCCAAATCGTCCAATCTAACAAAGCGTCTAAGAAAATTACAGACACCAAGGAAACTACGAACATCACGTTTTGTGGTAGGTACAGCATAATTACGAATAGCGTCTAGTTTCTTTTTGGATCAGGAAGAATACCTTCTGTAGAAATAATGTGACCGAGAAATTTCACCTGAGAACGACCAAATTCAGATTTTTCCAAGTTCTCTGTAATGCCAACTCTTGCAAAAATACGTAATAATGAATCCAAAATTTTGTTGTGCTCACTCCAAGAACGTTTAGCAATAAGAATCTCGTCAACATATTAAGTAATATTGTCAAGAAGATAAACAGGTAAAATTTCGTTTAAACTACAAATGAATGCTGCTGAAGATACAGTAAGTCCAAACGATAATTTCCGAAATCACATTTAGGTAAAATAGTCATATCTGATTATTGTTTACTTACTCTCTAGATAGATTGATAGTCGAAGAGTTGGTTTGACAGATGCAAAGAATAGTAAAAGAGAAGGCAGCGGTACAGAAAACTAAAAGAGAAATAGCACCACTACAGCTCGGGGCCCTATGCTCGCTACTGCACATATTCACTTACAGTAGTGAATCCCCTGAGGACTTTAATAGCCGCACATAATTTCCAGTTTGTGACTTAATGGCAACTTTGGCGGAAGTGCGTACATAAATTGATCTAACCATGCACATGGATGTATGACATTCTTAGAATTGCGAAAGATCTTAAATTTCCGAACAGTTAAGAAGTGTTTATAGTCAAAGTTTTCTCCTCGTGGCGACAAAGACCTACCGCGTCAGTCCCAGTCCCAATGTTGATTATTGTCAAGTTCGTGCCTGGCGCTCTCTTGTTGCATCCCGTAAATGAAACAAATTATTTTCTTCAAACGCCTCTGGTATCTGTGATTCTAAATTTCTTCTACTGTTTTTCCTACAATTTCGCCTTCGATTTGTTTGACTTGCTTTCGTAATGCCTCAACTTCCCTTTTAACGCGTTCATTAAATTTTCCTTGATTTTCAACATGTTTATTTATGTTCTGATACTCTTCGGTTTCTGCAAATGGCAATGTTGCTGTATGATCTGAATCTCTGTCCCCATTTAAACTAAGACTTGTCAGTTTATCTGAAATCTCCTCAACTCTTTCCGATAAATCACCTAATTGTCCTTTCTGTTTATTTACGTCTTCCGTAAGTGTCGCGACTCGGGTTTCAGTATTGACACATTTGGTAGTTAACTGTTCATATTGTTGTGTTATGTTATTTAATCTGTCATTTGATACGGATTCCTCGATTCTCTCAAATATTTCTTCCTTATCTTTTGCACGTTGTAAATTTAACTCTGAAAATTTCTGTACTATCACGCGATCTCTTTCTTCCTGTTCTCTATCCTGTTCCCTTTGTCTGATTTCTACTGCAATTAATCAATTATTGTGAGCATTCAAAATTGGTTGTACTTCTTCTCTGATTTCTTTCTTTAATTCATCTTTCATATTTTTGAAACATGTCCCTATTCGTGAGTCTAACCGTGTTTCCAAAGTTCCCATCTCTGTTTTAAATTCAGATCGTAAAGTTACCATCTCTGTTTTAATTGTTCCCATCTCTGTTTTAAATTCAGATCCTAACCGAGTTTCCATTGTTCCCATCCGTGTTTCCATTGTTCCTATTCGTGAGTCTAACCGTGTTTCCATACGTGCTCCCAAATTTAATATAGCACTCATCAGCTGCTCCATATTAAATTGTTCAGAATTCTTTTCGCCCCTAACATTTCCCGCAAAACTAACTTCCTTCTGCATAGCCATAAGGCTATCTGTGTTCGATACTATTCCAGAATCTTCTGTCGTTAATCTCGGATTATGTGAATTTTCTGATTGAGAAAAATTTTGAAATGGTTCCGGACTATTTTCCCGACTTATTACATTGTTTTCCACTTCATTATCCTTCATACTGTTTTCCTCTGTTGACGAGTTCGCCATGTTAACAATTTCGTCATTCTCACTATTCATCATTTTTGCCTTTTTCATCGATCGCGTAATCATTTACAAAACATACAAAACTCGTCACTGTACGAAAATTACACACAATGACTCTTTATCTCCAACAATACCATTCACTCGAAATGTTTCCCTCAAACACGATTAACGAACAATTGAAATAATGGCACTAAATTGTCAAACGCGTATACAAGGCAATAAAAATTACATTTTGAAAAATACCATTAGAAGAATGCTAATTACCAAATCTACACATGCAAAATAGACTACAATTACTAAACTACAAATTACTACAACGATACTACTGTCTACTATTTTTACAGTCAGAAGATTCCAAGGGACGATCCGAAGCAGCGGTCGCCACGTGCATGGGGGCTTAATTATTATTACATTTGAAAATAATTTTTAATTTTGGTGGCTGTCTGTCCGATTACGCTGTGTCTCGTAAACGGTTGGCGCTAACTAGTATTATTACGCTATCTGACTGCATAGAACAACAACAAAGAATGAAATGAAAATTTTCGTTAATACAATTAATTAATTAAGTCCCCAGCAACTATAAAACCTACGAAGCCAACAAAGCTCAAGTGTAGCTGTTCTGTGTGTGGGAGTGTGACTCAACGTACACATCTGGCACGGTTCTTCTTCAACAAGACAAGAAGTTTTAAATATCATTTATACTGAAGTAATTAAAAAATAGAAATACTATAATTGCGTAAGGAAAGCAGAATTACACTCTAATACAAGAACACAAGCCAGATGCTTTGTTGACTGAACCTGTAATGACGCATTATTCAGGACATTGAAATAATGAGAAAAAAAAGAAAAGTAGTTTGTTACCTTAATTTATATTGATGAAAGGCACTCTAATCATTACAATATCTCCACACCGACTCGCTACTACCACATCTCAACAAGAACTTTTCAGTACCACATCTCAGCAAGCACTGCCTACTAGCACATCTCAACAAACACTCCTCACTACGAGTCCTCGAGAGGCACTGTGGAGGCGGCTGAATAATACTCTTTGGCGCAATCTCTGGCGCAGTGGCTCAGTGTAGCCACCTTTCAATCATCAGGAAGCGCTTTAGTATTGGTATGAAAGCAAACATGTAAAAATTAGTGACTAGCTGCTGTCTCTCAGCACCATTTATGCCGAGTGATCTTCGTGGTGTGATGCGTTGTAGATTCACAACAGGCTTTCACAAACTGTACCTCTAACTTTTCTACATATCTGGTAAGTAAGGCTATAAAATCCATATTATATGACATAACCCTGAGCAATGACACATTTGCACTGAAACTGTACTTCTACAGCAAATTTAATTGTGTATTTATGCCCCTCAGCATGAAATACATTAGATCGTGAAACTTATCTATCTCTGAAATTTTGCTGACTACCTGCAGGGTGACTCATACTAACGTTTAAAACCCCAAAAGCGACGTAGATAACGCTGAGAGAAATAATTTAATATGACACGTGGGACCGCAAATGTCGGGAAATGCTCCAAAACTGGTTGAGAAATATTGCACATATGACGCCATCAGATTACGTACCTCGCCACACTGGAAGCTGTTGGGCTAGGGTGTGAAGAGATGATTGGGCGATGCAATACTTGTATTTTAGCTAAGTTCCCAGCACACTTTGTAAATGTGATATGTTGAACACGCAAAAGTTACAAAATTATTGTCCTTGCTAGAACCAAGAGAAAGCTGTTCTTATATTGTTTCCTTTCCTTTCGTCCCCTAGTTTTTTTTAATGCGGACATTATTGAGTAAAGGAAACGTAGGTTATTTACTGATAAGACGTAGGTTTTTGCTGTACTGTACTTTGCAATAAACCAGCAGAGACCGCGAGACCAATAAACATAATAATAAATCTTAGCTCAGTGTAAACACATAATTGGCTAAAGCAGTGAAGAAAATACTGTTCGTCAGATTCAACACTCGAACCCTGAGCCCCATGCACTGAAGTCGCACTCGTGAGCCCGCAGCCACACCGAATAAAATACGTGACTATTGTTGTGATGATCAGGTTGACAGAGCGATACGCTCAAACCCTGCACGTGCGCCGAGGTACATCATCCGGCGACGTCTCATGTGCAATATCTCATCCACTTTTGGGGTATTTCCCGGTATCTCACGTTCCATGTATCTTACATTAAATTACTTGTCTGAGCGACATATACAACGTTTCGGAGGTTCCTAAAGGTTAATAAGAATCGCCCTGCGTCCTGCCTCGTAAAGCACGTAATCTGGAGTGTAGTCTGAGCACCACAGTTCTCTACTACACATCGTTGTGTTAGAGGTGCTGCCTTTCTCGGACGTTAGCACTAACGTACCCTGCTGTTGAATGGGTACCTACAGTTCAAAGTGAACTCCAAAGCACGGTGCAACTACTCAAAACACAAGGGTCTAGCAACAAGCATTCAACAGCATATACTCCGATGAAGAATTTGAGAGTCGTTGTGTTGGCGTAGTTTTTGATGTGTGACTGTCGTGTTTATTTTTCGTCCTTATAAATAATTTTTCATTATTCTAAACTGTACGATACAGACTTATAGAAGCCTGGCTGAGTACCCAGCAATGCCCGTGTGTGCATTTATTCCAATCTTCTATTAGTCCATCTCCTCCATTCCTCTCTGACTGCACATCCCCTCCTTCACCGATTCTTTGTCCATATTCCCCATACACTGCCTCGGCCCTCACCCTCCACCTTCCCACGCTCTGTCCATATCCTCTATCAGTCCACGTCCTCCTCCACCTCGCCCTGTTCATTTCATCCTCTCTCCTTTATGTCCATCTGCTCCTCCCCACTCTCCCTATCAGTCTCTTCCTGCCCCGCGCAATAACCGCTTGGTTTTAGGTGCCTTGCCACGGTTCGTGCGGCTCCTCCCGTCGGAGGTTCGAGTCCTCTCTCCCTGTGTTGTCTTTAGCGTCAATTAGTTTAAGTCAGATTAAGTCGAGTGTAAGCCTAGGTACCGATGACCTCAGCAGTTTGTCCCATAGGAACTTACTACAAATTTCAAAAATTTCAACTCTTCCTTTTACCTTTTTCCGTCCATTTCCTCGTCCACCCACCTTTCTACTATCTCCTCCTCACCCTCTCTCTGACCATCTTCTCCTTTTTTCTTAACACCACAAATCGTAGCTGATATTTGTACCAGCTTTTGGATTTAGGATGAGCTTTCTACCCGTGGCTATGCCTACATACACACATATAAAATATATTTCAAGTACATTTAATATATTTTCACATATTTCACCAGTTTCTGTACAGTAATAAGATTCTGAAGATGGATCCAGAGGCTTATGTGGCTACTGTCAGCGAAATGTACTGTGAGTAGAGTCAACAGTAAGAAAGCAGAGTTTAAACGTGTTGCATGATGCGGCAGTTCGTACATCTCAATGTTTATGACTCCATATCATCTGTATTACGTGTCTTACAGTGGTATACTTTTTTAGTGTATTCAGCGGCATATGTGGATACATCTCGGTATTGGACGCCATACCTCCTGAACTAAATGTCCTTTTTTTTTAATCGACTATCTTCTGACTGGTTTGATGCCGCACGCCCTGAATTGTTCTCCTGTACCAACTTCCCAGAGTAGCACTCGTAACATACGTCCTCAGTCATTTGCAGCATGTATACCAGTCTTTCACTACAGTTTTTGTCCTCTACAGCTGCATCTAGAACCATGGAAGTCATTCCCTCATGTCTGAATAGATGTACTATCATCCTGTCCCTTCTCCTTGTCAACGTTTTCCACATATTCATTTCCTGTCCAATTCTGCGTAGAACCTCCCCAATCTTTACGTTATCAGTCCACAAAATTTTCGACATTCGTCTAAAGCACCACATCTCAAATGCTTCCAATCTCTTCTGCTTTGCTTTTCCTACAGTCCATGCTGTGCTCCAAACGTACATTCTCAGAAATTTCTTCCTCAGATTAAGACCTATGTTTAATACTACGGCACTTCTCTTAGCCAGGAATGCCCGTTTTGCCAGTGCTAGTACGCTTTTGATATCCTCCTTGCTCCGTCCGTCATTGGTTATATTCTGTCTAGGTAGCAGAGCTCCATAACTTCATCTACTCCGTGACCATGAATCCTGATCTTAAGTTTCTCGCTGTTCTCATTTCTGCTACTTGTCATTACCTTCGTCTTTCTTCGATTTACTCCCAATCCATATTCTACACTCATTAGACCACTACATTGGGCAGATCATGTAATTCTTCTTCACTTCTACTCAGGATAGCTATGTCATCAGCTGGTAGTATCACTGATATCCTTTCACCTTGAATTTCAGTTCCACTCCTGAACCTTTCTTTTATTTCCATCATTATTTCTTCGATCTACAGATTGAACGGTAGGGGCAAAAGACCACATCCCTGTCTCTAACTCTTCCTAATCTGAGCACTTCTTTCTTGGTCGTCCACTCTCATTATTGCCTCACGGCTCTTGTCCATATTGTACATTAACCGTCTCTCCCTATAGGTTAACCATATTTTTCACAGAATTTCGGACATCTTGCACCATTTTACATTGTCGAACGCTTTTTCCAGGTCGACAAATTCTATGAAAATGTCTTGATTTTCTTTTAGCCTTCTTTCCATTACAAACCCCAACGCCAGAACTGCCTCTCTAGTGCCTCTACCTTTCCTAAAGCGAAGCTGTCTTCATCTAACACATCCTCAATTTTCTTTTCCATTCATCTGTGTATTATCCTTGTCAACTCCTTGGGTGTAAGAGCTGATTGTGCAATACTTCTTGGATTTGTCAGCTGCTTCAGTCTTCGGAATTACGTGGATAATATTTTTTCGAAAGTCATGTCGCCAGACTCATATATTCTGCACACCAACGTAAATAATCGTTTGGTTGCCACTTCCCTCAATGGGTTTAGAAGATCTGATGGAATGTCATCTATCACCTCTATCTTATTTTATTTTAAGTCCTCCAAAGCTCTCTTAAATTCTATTTCTGGTACTGGATCCCCTGTCTCGTGTAAATCAACTCCTGTTTTTTCTTCTATCACATCACAGAGTTCTTCCCCCTCATAGAGGATTTCAGTGTATTCTTTCCAGCTATCTGCTCTCTCCTCTCCATTCAGTTACCACCCTTGCTTTTAATTTAACCGAAGATTTTTTGTCTTTCCTATAAGCTGTATGAGTCCTTCCGATAATCATTTATTTTTCGATTTCTTCACGTTGTTCATACAGCCATTTCGTCTTACTTTCCCTGCACTTACTACTTACTTCGTTCGTCAGTAACTTGTATTTCTGTATTCCTGAATTTCCTTGAACATTTTTGTACTTCCTTCTTTCATCAATCAACTGAAGTAATTCTTCTATTACCATGGTTTGTTCGCAGTTACCTTCTTTGTAACTATGTTTTTCTATGATTGCACTTTTTAGAGAATGTCTGTTCCCCTTCAATTATACCGCCTACTGAGCTATACCTTGTTACTGTATCTATAGCCTTAGACAACTTCAGACGGATCTTGTTATTCCTTAGTACTTCCGTATCCCTCTTCTTTGCGTACTGATTCTTCCTAATTAATCCCTTAAACTTCCAGCTACTCTTCATCACTACTACATTGTGATTTCAGTCTATATCTGATCCTGGGTGCATTTTACTATCCAGTATCCGATTTAGGAATCTCTGTTGACCATGATGTAATCTAACTGAAATCTTCCCGTGTCACCCGGCCTTTTCCAAGTATACCTCCTCCTATTGTGATTCTTGAACAGAGTATTCGCTATTATGAAATTTGTTACAGAAATCAATCAGTCTTTCTCCTCTTTCATTCCTTGTCCCTTCCCCTAGAAGTGCGTTCGAGTCCGCCATAACTATGAGATTTTCATCTGCCTTTACGTACTATATCACCATTTCAGTATCCTCTTGTGCTTTATCTCTTCATCTACAGCTTGCGATGTAAGCGTGTTTACCAGAACTATCGTTGTCGATGTAGGTTAGCCGTCGATTTTGATAATAATAACCCTATCACTAAACTGTTCACAGTAACAGTCTATGCCTGGCCTCCTATTCGTAACGAACCCTATTCCCTTTAGGCCATTTTCTGCTGCTGTTGATATTACCCTATACCCATCTGACCGGAAAGCCTTCTCTTCTTTCCATTTCACTTCACTGGCCTCTATTATATCTAGATTGAGTCTTTACATTCCCATTTTCAAATTTTCTACGTTCTCTACCACGTTCAGGCTTCTGACATTCCACGCTCCGACTGGAAGAATGTTATCCTTTCGTTGGTTATTCAGCCTTTTTCTCACGGTCACCTCCCACTTGGCAGTCCCCTCCCGGAGATCCGAGGAAATGGGGCTCTATTGCTGAATCTATTGCCAATGGACAGATCATCAAGACACTTTTTTCAATTACAGGTAACATGTCCTGTGGACACACTTTATGTGTCTTTATTGCAGTGGTTTCTATTGCCTTCCTCATGCCGTTGATCATTCTTCCGACTTTTTGGGCAGTTTCCTGTCCCATGGACTAGAAAGTGCCCCACCTCTGTTCGTTTCTCAGTTTTCTTTGAGAAGGCCGTTGGTAGAATGAGGATGAGTTCTCTTACCGGAACTCTTCGGCCGTCAATGCTTGTTATTGATCAAAATTTAATCGGCGATAGGTTTCGAACCCGGAACAGAAAACGTTTTGAATACTGATCTGAGACATTATCCCTACATTATGCTTGTCGTACAATGATATAATTTTGCTGGTACATTCAGTGGTGTACGTGAATTCTGTCTGCAAACTGTGTAGCGAATACGGTTAGTTGTAAAGAAATGATAAATTAAAAACAGTATTCTTCATGCGGAATTATTACTGCATGTACAGTGAAAATGTAGTAAGCGATAAACTTTTATTTCCATCAATTTGTGGTATTATCAGCGAGAAAAGTTTCGCAAGGGTTTGAATTTATCTGCAAAGTTTGTTGCACGTGAGCTACACTGATTTTCCACCCACACCCCTCTGATACATAGGTAGGTCTTACCCCATAGCAATTTTTTCCAGTCAGTAAGTGATATGTCTACCTAATTTGGTTGACATCAGGCCAGTGGTGTAGGAGTGTAGGAAGTATGTAACATTTATACATACATACATACATAAATATGTACACTGATTTTAAAATACATATGGATACTGATTTACACAGTTTAACAGTCGAAATTTAACGCCGGCACAACTGTTCTCGTGAATATTTCTGATATGAATTTATAAACCTGTGCCATCAGAAAGTACTTCTTGGTTTGAAGAGCCTTTTTGTGGGCAGTATTACCGTTAGTGAAACATGAAAATCAATGATGCTTAAATGAAGAGTAACCCATTTCTTCCTATTGTCATTTTACATCACCATATAGATGATCATTGGTCATAATAAGTCAGTTAGCTCCCTGGTTCAAATGGTTCAAATGGCTCTGAGCACTATGGGACTTAACTTCTGAGGTCATCAGTCCCCTAGAACTTAGAACTACTTAAACCTAACTAACCTAAGGACATCACACACATCCATGCCCAAAGAAGGATTCGAATCTGCGGCCGTAGCGGTGGCGCGGTTCCAGACTGTAGCGCCTAGAACCGCTCGGCCACACCGGCCGGCCGTTAGCTCCCTATCGTGGGATGGAATCGTTTGCTAAAATTACTTTCGTCGGCAATATTCTCATTTAAACGAGGATGCGACGAGTGATAATTGACAGCCCAGTGTATGAATATTTGGTTTCAACAATAAAGTAAATATGGTCGTATTTGACATTGCAGTATAGGTGATATGTATAGAACGTTTGAGGTAGAATGATAAACACAATGTAATTTGTACCAAAGGCCTACTGATTTTTCTTGGAAACGGTTAGTAAGGGCTAATGCTTGTAAAGTAGTGAGGATAGCGAGTGCTTCATTCCTCGTCCGGCCTGACTGTTTCAGCAAACGAGGGGTCAGTGGGACATCATGTTCCTCATCTCCGCTGGCGTGGGCCTGGTCACGTTCCTGCTGTACTTGGTGCTGGCCACCGACAAGGAGCAGCCCTGGAACAGGCCTGAAGAAGAAGGTCTGTACCGACGTGCACGGATTTGTACTTCTCATTTCCAAAAATACGCACCATTCTACTTGCTCTACAGTACTGTTCCAAAGGTGGTGATAAAAGCTAAAATCATCAGTGTTCACAAGAACTTTCAGAATCCAAACTGCAGCTGATCCAACGCAGAGAGCGTAGTTTTTATGTCACTACCGACACTCCATAGAAAAGAAACTCCTCATAGCACAACTTACGCTAAGAATTTACTAGAAGGGTTCTCTTTTATCAATGATATGTTGTAAGTACCAGTAGTATCTCCTACAGAATTATAGAGCTTTATCCTTTCGGGAACTGCGTTGTTAGAGACACTGTGGTTTGTTTTCGTATGTTTTTTATTAACGGTTTTAATTCAAGTCAGCGTTGTCTGGTTTACATCTTTTATTTGTATTGCTGTTGTCATCGACATGTATCGCTACTTATTTATGCGCAGTTTATCTAAGATATACGTTCCTCCTTCGGATACTATTCTTTTCAATAGTCTCTGGCCCTTACAAAATATTGCACAGTAGCGAAACGTAGGTCAGGCGTTCAATACGAGCTGCGCTCAATAATGAATCAGCTTTGTCAGATTTAATAGCAGTGCAGCTACTTGCAATGGGATTTCCGCTCTGAAAACAAAAATAGTAGCAAAAATTCAGTTTCCTGGACTCGTAATTCTGTTGTCTCTTTTGATAAGCTTGTTTTCAAATGAGCTTCCTCCCGTCGCTTGTTCTATCTGCATGACCGTGTAGTTCGCTCTCTAATCTCTTTAGCATTAACTCCCCTCCATTAAGTCTGTATATCCCATTTTGACAACAGTGCTGCTGACATTTGTTTAATTCGTTGCTCGTGTATTAATTAGAGCTATTCTCCGTATCCATGCTCCTGTTTCACACAGAATACTGCTCATATAGCATTATTTCAAGAGTATGTTATTTAACGTATCTCGCGGAAGATGCCATTGGACTTGTTTTCTATTATTATACCACTGATTCAATAATGATGCAAGACACGACTTCCCATAAGACAAGATTCTCTCGTAACTCACATCCAAACATCCAAACACTACACCTGCGGCTTACTCATCATCACATAAACCGTGCTTTCTGTCTGATGAACAGCTTTCCCAATTATTATCTTAAAGTGATTTACTCTCATTTGACTTTAGGAGAACGAAGGCAATTCAAAACAATAAATTTTTACTTCCTGTTGCTTGTATACTTCAGCATTCAGGTGTTCTTAGGAAATATTTAATAATTTCTTGGATTACAATTAAGCAGTAAGGTCGTGCTGTCACATTAATGCTTAATTAAGTGCATGATTATGTTGATTAATTGTATATGGGCCTTATTGTGTACCATTCTTGAGTGTTCTGAAATATGTTTTAGCGTTTATAATTCGAGGCACTTGTTCGCTGCAAATAAACAAAAACATTCGTGAAAGGAAAGACCGCCCTATATTTCGCCAAGGTGAAGTTAGTAAATATATTTCTTGGGGTTTACGGACCAAATCTGTTACGTAGCACAGATATTAATTATTTCCCCTCCTCTTTCTCCTAATTTGAGCAATTTCGATGGTGACACATTTTTATCTCATCTATCAAACTTCTCTTTGGTCTTCATCTAAATTGTACATACGATCATTTATCAACAAGCTTCACCTCTAGCTAACCATCTCTGTGTTACATTTCCTTTCAGTTTGTAAGACTGTGTTGACACTGTCATCATTTATGTGTAATATTTCCAACACAACAAAACATGCGAAGTACCAGAATGGGACGGAAATCAGTACAGTTTCAGAAAAATTGGATGATTTATTCAAGAGCACGTCAATAACGCGGTGATCCACGTCTGCCCCTTATGCAAGCAGTTATTCAGCTTGACATTGATTGACAGAGTAGTTGGGTGTCCACCTGAGGGATATCGTCCCAATTTCTGACCAACTGGTGCGTTAAACAGTCAACATTCCGATCTGGTTGGAGGGTCCTGCCCTCAATTTTTCTAATCGTTTCCAACTGGCGACCTTACTGGAGAAGGTAGGGTTTTGCAAGGACGAAGACAAGCTGTAGAAACTCTCGCCGTTTGTGGGCGGGCATTATCTTGCTTCGCTGGTTTTCGGAGTCAATTCGAAGCGGGACTCACGTCTGAAGACAATTTTGCTCCAGTCAATGAGATTCCAGACCGACGACGCCCCGGCGGTGGGATATCAACCTGATTGTCGCCCGCCATAAGGCTCGACAATCACGAGCGATGGTCTGCTGTACCATTTCTTTTCATAGTAGGACCCTTCTGGTTGTATCCGTGGCACAGTGGTACGTCGACGATGTTCTGCGCCATCCTGAACTTACATTTCAGCAAGATAATGCTCGCGCGCACACCGCGAGTGTTTCTATTGCTCATCTTCGTGTTTGTCAAACGCTACTACGACCAGACAGACCGCCGGATCTCTCCTCAGTTGTGAACGTTTGCAGCATTATGGACAAGTTCCAACGATGTAAGGCACCAACTGGACAGAATTTGGCACGCTATCCCTCAGGAGCACATACAAAACTCTATCGATCAATGCAAAGCCGAATAACTGTTTTTATAAGGGCCAGAGGTAAAGCAATGAGTTATTGGTATTTCCTGTTTGTGAAGCTCGCTTATGTACATCATCTATTTCTTTCGCAATTGTAATAATTTGATTGTCTGTAGATGTACATCACACCTACCAATTTCTGTCCCATTAGGATAATTCCATCGTAGTGCGTCGTTTTCCTTCTTAGAGCGTATTTTCATTTCTTCTTCAGTTTTTATGCTATTTTCCCTTGATGCTTTTTATTCCATCTGTAGTCATATAGGATATCCTTTCTACATCACTATACTAGTGAAAACTGCCTGCACTGTGACGTTAATTCCGCATACGACTTATAATGACACGTTCAGAGGAATAAAAAAAATACCGTACGTACTAAATCAGTATCGGTTGAAATACCGTATACCCGAGTAACTGCAAGCCTTCGAATATGACTATAAAGTTTTCCCTGTAGGAAAGCCATGAACGTGTGACCGAAGGGCTAAATCGCAGGCATGTTAATCAGCTAACGTGTTAAGAGATGGATGGATAAGGGGGAGGTATCTCCACTGCAGCGAAGTAGTCTTGCATGTTAGTTGCAACATTTGGACGGGAATTCTCCTCATAGAATGCACGTAGAATAATGTACTTGAAGAAAGGGACTATCTCGAGCTCTGAAACTTTCAGATGCAGCAGTCAGTCCACATTTCAACGCTACAATACTACAACTCAGAACAGTTTGGATCACTGTCACATTATTATTATTACCGTATGCATCAATTACAGTAATACACATTCAGCAAAACAAAGAAATATATATAAAAATGAACATGTGAAAGTATATGCAAGTTTTAAAACGGCGCAGACTACACTTGAATGTTGATGGACTCGATCCAGCGGAGTGCCTTGTGGGATGCTTGATGGAGCTTCTCATTGCCACCAGGGAAGCGTCTGATTGGACATTCATTCACAATGTGGCCCATTGTTTGGGTGTCACCACAGTCATACACACTGTCACTTGAAAAGCCCCACTTGTGCATGTTGTATTTGCACCTACCCTCTTCAGTCCGATATCTCTTTAACTGCACCCACACCTCCCTTGGTTGCTGGAAGCCTGGAATTGGAACTGTTGGATTGTCGGGTTCTTGTAGGTTGCCACTCACGTTTCCACTCTGCGCCCTGGTCGAATCCTGTGGATAGCATTTGGACTCTCATTTCACATGATGATCTTCTAGATTTGGGGCGTTTCCTGGGCAGTGATAGCAAGTCGTCATGAACAGGGATCGAGTTTTTTTTTCAGAAACTTACTGACAGAGGTTGTAAAGAGCAGCTTTTCACATGATATCACACTAACGACAACGACACTATGCGTTTGTCCAGTACTAGCCGTAGTAGATGCACTATACTTCCACTGCATTTCATATCCCTTCAATGCTGCTGTAGCTCATCTAATCAGAAAAGAGGGTATGTTCCTAGTCAGTAGAGCACTAATGATCGTTTTAACTCAATGGTGTGTTTGCTTTGACATCATGTGTATCCTGTAGATGAGTCCAGAATGTGATGTAAGACATTTGTGGCAGCGCCCCATCACTGTATCTTCGATTAAAGTCTGCCACGTGCGGTTTTGTCATCCTGTGCTGTCGTATTTGGAGCTGCAATGTCTGGATATGATTATTCACCTGCTAGATTGCTTACAAAACACACAACTCAATCTAGAATACCGTTCGCATAGGACCGATTACAGATTGGAGAAATAGGGGATATTGGACGTAAACTAAGAAGAGCGACACGAATGCTTACAGGTTTGTTTCACATTCAGCATCAAGGAAAAGCTGAAACGCCAAAACTGACAGATGCTTAAAGGTAGACGTCAACTGTACGGCAAGAGCGGCAAAGTTCCAAGAACTAGTATTAATCCTTTGGGGCAGTTGTCCACTGAAGTGAACAGCTGTTAATGTTGCTTCTTTGACGTTTTTAATCCTCCTGAGGCTGTAAATGCACACAGTCCATTCCAGTGGATACCCTTTACTGTGCTGTGCCTTGCGTGCCTCAGGGCTGTTTAAGAACGCCAAAGAAGTGACATTAGCAGCCGTCCACTGCAGTGGACAGCTGCACCAGACGGTTCAGCGAGGAACCTAGGAATGTACCACAGTCACATATCGGTGCTGTAAAGTGTACAAAGAGAAGATTACACCTATGACAGCACCCACAGAATCATTTTAGTGCCCATTCTTCTCCCGCTTCATTCATGAATGAAACGAAAAGAAACCCAAAATGCGTGGTGCAGTCGGAAGTGCCCTCAGCTATGTACTTCACTCTGGTTTGAAGATTATAAATGTAGATGTAGATGTGACTGTAGATGTAAACGTGGAATTAGATGTAGGTGACCTCTTTAGTGCAACAACTCCTGTTATCCAATTTGGCCCCGTAAGTGCTGCATCTACACGAAAGAATAAAATAGATTCGCTCCCGTTCAAAATCTGAGACATAATCGTAGCTTGGTCTTCGCCAAAAAGACGCATAGTGATAGTTATCCCTGCAGCTAAGAATAAGGAGCATACAGTTCTTACAGAACACTATATAAGAAGGATATTTACAAAGAGCTCACGCATGTCACATTGTAGGATAGTTCGAGTCATTTGAATATCAGACACTGCTCCGACTTAATTTTCTTCTCCTTCCATTTCTCGTCATGATGTGCCATTTATCACGAACAATAGCTTCGTTTTGAGGATATATGAACTTCCTTTTACTCCGTATAAAATGTCTTCATACTGGATCTTGTACACTGAAGACACACATGGGTCATACTGCTAGGGAGGTTGCTCACATGTTACGGTGTGTGCACTGTCATATGACTCATAAATCTTTGGTTGATTTGTATCCAACAAGCATGGTCACAGTTTTGTTAGAAGATTGTGAAACCAAGTCACAACTTTTCTACATCTTATAATGAATGTACGATCGTCATGAGAGCATCATAACTGCAGGGCGTTTCCAGCGATCGTAATCGACTAATAAAGGTTGAATGACTTAATTTACTTCATTAGTAAGAGCCAACACGTAAACAGGGCATGGCCTGCGCCTTACACAAATCCAGCCACGGAGTCGAAAGCGAGGGCACCGAACCACATCGAACCGATTCATTTCCATTTTTAGTGGTCCGTTAAGCAATATCATGTCTTCAACTGACGAATCGGTGCTACTGCTGTGGAAGTTACTGAATCTTACCGCTATTCAGCTCCGATACGCCACAAAGTTTACTCTACTTCTTCTCTATCGGTAAAGCTTCTCTTTTAACTACTTTCGGTAAATGAGTCCGAAGCAACAAAAAATAATAAATGTAAGGAATTTAGCTACTTGTGTAATAACACCGGAAATCACGGACTATGACCATTACTATGAAGCAAAAGATTTCTTTCGGGCAATCAAAAGACTCAAAAAGTGAGTGTTAAATGAAAAGAACTATTATGGAAAGAAGGAGTAGCATATTGACTGAAAAGACGAAATATTAGATATTAGAAAATTATTTTAGTGTTCCCCTAAGTAACGAAGATCCAGTCGAATCATGAGAGATAGTGAAAGTGAGGAGAATAATGACCTACCACACTATGGAAGAACTGAAGAGTAATTACAATATGAAGATCAACGAGGGACCTACATATGGAGGAACACTGAAATGAAGAAAATTGGCTGCACCTCGTGATACTGTGCCTAACGCAAAACATCATCAGCTGCACGAAGAAAATGACTAAATGAACTCGGATTTGGCCAGTTCACAAAAATGGCCAATCGAAAGACTGTAGCAACTCTCGAGCTATACTCCTCAAAATACAAAATGTTTTTTTATTTGTTGTAAAGATTTGTAAAAGCTATGGAACACACCTTGCCTGACCACCAAAAGAATTCCGTCAAGAGCGCTGAACTGTGCATAACACATTTACTGTGGGTACTCTCGTAAAATTGTGAAACGGATCCTTTTATCTCTGTTTATTGACTTTAAAAAGACGCAAGACCACAACCATCGCGACTGTCTACATAATATCATCGTTGTTAACTATAACTGGACAGATGAACAACCTAACAAGCATAAGCACACAAGAATCGCTATCAGCATTACTTTGTGATGAAGAGGTATCTGTGGAGTTCTAAATTGATTGTTGGGTCACGTAGTGTGATAAATTATTCTCACTTCTACTTGATCAACTTGTGATATGCTATCTGAACTCAGTTATAGCAGATCAATGACATAACATAGAACGGACATCGTATGTGCCGTACGCAGATTTTCTGGTGATAAGCAAAGAGAAATAGAAAATTAGAAGCATGACAGAAGGTATTATGTAGCACGCCGACCTTCCAATAATCACCTGAAGTCTGATGGAAGTGTAAAAGATGTGACTGTACTTCGCGGAGGCACATGCCTTCCATTTGTGACAAATACTTAATTGTGAGAAAAAACATTAGTGTGCTGCTACATTCGGAGTACCTCTGTGTAGCGAAAATGATCGATGACGATAGAAATTACAAGAGGGCTCTGGAATACGTTGTTATGCATGGATAACAAAAACAAAATTTTGAAATAGTAAGATCCCAATGGTGCTGGATGCCTTGCCATAATAAAGTGCATTTAAATATGTACCATAGACCGAAGAGGACGTCTTTCAAAGTACGACGGGGTCGTATTTAACAGGAACAACTGAAGGACTAAATGAAACAATTCCAGATTTATAGGCCTTGTAGAAACAAAACTGGAGTTTTTCAATTGACTGCAATTCTCTTCATTTCCTTTTAAAAATTCAACCAGTTATGACAAAATTCAGCTTCATTGTATTTCGAATGAAACAAAAAGTTTACTGCTGATTGTCTTTCATTCACGCGCAATATTGGTGCTGCAACAGGTGCGTCTTTTTGGATGTTCTGTGATGCTGTAGATGTACGTCTAAATAGATACGCTAGCAAAGCTTTTCAGAGCTCTCACATTTGCAGTAGCCAGCGTAGCTGAAATAATCAGTGAGATATTTCTGGAATTTTTAGACAAACTAGGAATGTAGTCTCTTTGATATTATGAATGAAATGTCTTAACTGTGCCATACTGTTCATTGTTTCTTTGCTTACAATCAAGATTGGTGCGGATCGATGGAGATGATCAGGTAATGAGCTTAGTTTTGACCCAGTTGACTTATAGATTCCGATTAGCACCTGTAGCAGATCACTTACCGCTTTGTGAAACTAGACCCTGGATACCTTTCACCGTTGTCTCCTATCTCAGAAAATATGGATGTAAGAAGTAATATACAACGTTTCCTACGACAGCGAATGTAGAACGCATCCTACCACATACATGCACAACCTATGTTCCTTATTTACTAGAAAATTCAATTCTTCATTATCATTTTATCCCACCAGTTAAATGTTGGGCTTATCACTCGTAGAGGAAGGAAATGTCGTTGGAACTGAGGAACTGCTTAAGTAATTTCAACCAAGTAATTTCACTAAATGATACAATAAATTTTATGGGAACACTGTACCCTAGCATCCTTATGACTGGATGTGGAGAGGGTGAAATTTGATGAACGTATTACTAAGTGGGAAAGCTTTCTATGGAAATATGACATCCAGGAGTCAAGAGGGGTGGAAGTGAGATGATACGTAAAACATAGATTCACTCTCAAACGCCGAGAGCAATTAATCTGACTTACTAGTTGAAAAAAGAAGATACCGTATGAGTAACACAATAGTAGATCACGTAGAAGTTTCAAGGGGGTATACAGAAATAAAGCTAGGGTCGAATTCATGGGTTTCGGTGTCAAAAAGTTGATTCCTTACAGTCCCAGTGACATTTAAGTGCAAGTTCAGTCGAACAGAATGAAAGGCTAGGGGTGGGTTCCAAATCGCCTTGCTTTTACTACAGACAAATTCATTCTGGAAGGGAAAGAAAAACTGCTGTTTAAACCAAGTTTTTTCCCTGAATTAATATTTTTTTATACTGACCTTATTGTCTTGTTACACATATAAATAAAGTTACTTTGATTTCTCTCTATAAATAGATTTAGTTCCTTTTGCTGTCTAAAAGCACTCAGAGACAAGCAAATAATCATGTGATGTCATATAATCAGCTAATATTTTTTTAATATTCAGCTAAAAAATTATAAAAATTTGGAGGATGCATCATATAAATTTTTCAGTATAATTTCTATAATTGAAGCAGTCATTTATTGTAGTTATTAACATATGTGCCCGACAATGTAAAAAAAGGTTTTGTTCATTCTTACTGCTTTCATGTATTATTTTCACTCATCAAGAATACGCTGTATTTTCTAATGTAGTATTGCAGAAAAAAATTGCCAAAAGCTGTTAAATTACTAATATATAATTTTCAGTCACAGCCTGAGAGGAAACTATAAAATTAAATTTATAAATGTATAACATCATGCAATGTGTAATTTATGTGGAGCTAAAATTTTTTGCTTTTATATATCAAGTACTCCATAGTATACGACAAAATAATAATTTCGTATTTATTTTATTTGTAGTGTGTCAGATTCCAGAGACTCCGGAATCCTATAAGAAATTCGTCGAGGGTCATATCAACAATGCGTTTGAGAAGGAACAGTCAGTGCACATTTGAAATGCAGCTGTAAGCTGTGTTGGACGTTACGCTTAAATTAAGTCTCATATTTATTTAACTTTTGTAACGATTATTTGTTACCTGTTGTCTTGTAAATATTATGTAAATAGTTGTTGTGTAAAGATTGCAATGTTTTACATATTAAATATATTGTGTTACATGAAAAAATTACGTTTCTGTGACGTATCCGATCACAGTTTAGTTATGCAGGTGCCCCCAAAAACGAGAAACTCTTCAACTGAACGCACAGGAAGAAATACTAGTCCCACCTGCTGCTGTTCACGAGATGCAATTGGAATACGTGAGTGTCAAGCGTACTCTCCAGAACTTTTATACGGAGTCTCCTGTAGCTTTATACCGGTTAGGCTCTAGTACAAGTGACAGTCTTTGCACAACTGTAGTGCCTGCGTGTGCAAGTCAGCCCTAAACAATAAATCGAATGTTTCTACTTCCTAATAGACACACACACACACACACACACAAACACATCGAGAGTCTATTTAATCGAATCTGAGTTTCATCTGGGGCAACTTCAACCTAACTTTGTACACATGTGACTTGGTACAAACAGACAGCTGTGTTCAGGGTAGGACACTTCTAGCTCCAGTACTTGTAGGGGATTGTGTTGTGAACAAGATGACGTAAACGTGTAGCACTTGAACACCTGTACGAGTTAAAGCGAATACATACTCGGCTCAATTAGCGAAAAAATATAGTTTGGATAAGAGACGACTAACACGTGTGTTAGTGGAAAATCTCTAATTTTCAGGGTTTGTGATCTTAGTCTTTCCTAGTGAATCTGTATCGTTGTCGGATGTCCAGCGGTCTGCAGTCGTTTTGGTATCAAAATATTTCGATAGCGTTCCTTGCCATTATCTTCAGATGATTACCTGTAGAATGAGTGTCTTTGCTACATCCAGCCTCCTTTACACTCTTATCGTCCTCCATCCCTTCCTCCTCTGCCGCCCGCACGCCTCGGATGGTGAAGGGGTGTGGTGGTTGTGGTGGGGGGAGTGGGGGAGGGGGGGGGGCGCCGCTGGAAGCTGGGCGCGACCTTTGGTCCCTCAATTCTCCTGCGGTCTGCGTTGGGCGTGAAAGTTGCTCTCGGCCGGCGCTATGATTTTAGTTGGCTGAGTCCTGGGTCCCAAGCTTTTCTGAGAATGAACCCAGTGTCTCTGTTGATCGGCCCGTCCGCCTCTCTTATTTCAATAGACTCCTTCGGAACACAGCCAAAACGACGGGCTCTGCCTCGACACTTCCGTTTCTTCATACTTCATGGAGTCCTCTGTAGCCATGCTATGTTTTGTAACCGCAGATTTTTTGGTTGCTTAAATTCCAAGTCTCTTCTGTGTTTTTTGCGATTTTCTTCGACTGTCCGTCCATTCTCCCCAAGTCACCTTTCACGGTGCTTAATAGGGCACGCGGTTTCGGAGTTGGACAGAAAACGCATTTAATGTTACGTCGAGTCAGGATGCTGCCAGTTTTGTTCGATAATTGGCCGGCGCACGGCAGATACCCATTGTCTTTTCCTCGTCGTCGTTTTCTGTCTGCTGGGGAAGTACTTTCTGTCTGGAAAGAAGTCGGGGCTGCCACTCGTCGAAACCGTTCTCCTCGTAAACGTGCTTATTGTGGATTAGCTCCTTTGGTAAGCTTTCATCGTCCGATATTGCGAGCATGCTGTGTACTTGTGTACGCAGCACACACTCACACTGTGAAGGAGGATGGAAGCTTGCAGCATGGAGACACTAATCATCGTTGGTGGCTTTCCTGTACACACTGAGTCGTATAGAGCGCTTCGTTCTGCACTTGACTAAGACGTCCGAGAAGGGCAGTTCGTCATTCTCTTTCACCTCCATGGTGAATTATATAGTGAAATGCAGAGGGTTCAGATGTTGGAGGAACTCCTAGTCTTTCACTCCGACGTGTGCACACCAAAAACGTGACGTCAACATATCTGAAAAAGCTGTTTCCCGAGCTTTCTGTTCTAAATTATTCATAAACAAGTTTGCCACAACTAGTGACAGAGAGCACACTTGGCGACGCCATCCGTTTGTTCACACTAGTCGCCACTGAAGAGAAAGGGTGTTAATACAAAGATCAGCTTGATGGTATCAGCAAGCGCACTCTGGTGAACAGGGATACCACTTCAAAGCTTGTTGTAAGGTCCTGGTCACGGAGGCGTACATCTTGCAACTGTTGAATGAAATGTACAGAGCTCCTGATGTGCTGCTGACATTTACAACTTAGAGACTTAATGTTGCCGTAAGATGTTCCATTAAGTTTCGGGTGTGCAGCCGCAATAATTCTCCTCCTTCTTCTAATATTTCGGCCGTATAACGTTCAGCCATCTTCAGAGTGAGCCGCAAGACTGCCGCTCCATTTTTTTTTTTTTTATTGTGGTGGTGCTGAAGTCTGATCAACTTCGTTGATTTTTACTTCTGTAGGGAATGGAAGGGTTAAAAATTTTCTCTTTATTTATTTATTCTTCTTTCAGCTTGGTTTGGGCACACAGAAGGGTCCTTTAACTCGCTGCTTTTGGTGTGTGTTTGAAAACATGTGTGTAGAAGTGCTAAAGGACGATATGTCCTTAAATTATGGAGAATTACGTAGGGATATCATTTACGGAGGCTCAAATACTATCGCCTTCGGTACTTTATATTTGTGGTTGCGTAAGGGTTCTACTGCCCCTACTGTGGTGAGTTGTGGTGTACTGTCACGTATCATGTCCAACTTCCGAAATAAGGTTCGTGCCTTCTCCTTGACCTTGTCTGAGAGGTAAGATTCGCTTAAGGCTCGATGAATGTCTTGATTTCGGATCCACCATTGGGCTCCTGTGATCCATCGCAGGCATCTGCTTTGTACAACCTGTAACTGCTTGTAGTTCGTGGCACACGTAGTACCCCAAGAGGTCGATCCATACAAAATGGATGGTTCGACTGTGGCATGGTACAACTGGAGTTTCGTGCGTTGGCTGAGGTATGAGCTCTTCAGAAAGGGGAGGAGAGCTCCCAGCATTTTGAGGCCAGACGTCTTCTTCTCCATAATGTGATGACTATACAACAGTTGGGCGTCTAGATGCACTCCCAGGTATTTTACAGTTGTTGCCCAGGGGAGTGGCTGGTCTGATATCCGCAGGCGGTCATTGACGATGGGTCTCCGACGTGTGAAGACAATAACTTTGGTTTTTTCCGCATTGACCGTTATTTTGTTCATGTGGGTCCAGTGGTCCACTAAATCTAGTTGGCGCTGCATCCGTGTGACGAGGTGGTCCATTCTGGTGCCTGCAGTCAGGAGCGCTGTGTCGTCGGCATAGAAACTGGTAGTAACATGTGGCACCGTCGGGAGGTCGTTAATATATAAATTAAACAGCAGTGGAGAGATGACCGATCCTTGTGGAAGTCCTTCAAGGACAGGCCGTGTTGTTGAATTCTTGTCATCAATGCGAACATATAATCTGCGATCCTGAAGAAAATTGTCGAGAAGTTTTAAATAGCAGTCTGGTAGGGGAGTGGTACGTCGGAGCTTGACGATCAAGTTGCGTTGCCATACTTTATCGTAAGCCTTCTCTATATCGAGAAAGACTCCAATGGTATGTCGTTTCTTGTTGAAATTGTCCTGGATAGATTCCGTGATGCGCAGTAGTTGTAACTCAGCCGATAGCTTCGCCTGGAAGCCAAACTGCTCCGGTCGGATGATGTTGTGTGCCACAAGGATGTCCAGCAGGCGTTTCAGTAGGACACGTTCCAGCACCTTTCCCAGCGTCGACAGTAAACTTATGGGTCTGTAGCTGCCAGGGTGTGAGAGATCCTTGCCCGGTTTTGGTATTGGCACTATTCTGGCAATCTTCCATGCCTCTGGGAAGTATCCAATCCTGAGGCAGCTGTTCACTATCCGGGTGAGAAGCACAACAGGCTTTCTCGGGAGGTGTTTCAATTCCGTATTGCTGATTCTATCTGCTCCAGGTGAGGTGTGTTTGCTATACTTGATAATCCTCCGAATTTCCTCCGGCGCTGTCAGCCGGGGCATAGTGTTAGTCGGGGCGTCCCGAATAGCTTCCCATTCCGCCGCTGTGGCCTCCTCTGCACGGTGGAGTGCATCATCTCCATCCTCCGTGGGGGGCGTAGTCATCTGTTGTTGGTATGTATCCGCATACAGCTCCGCCTGCGCCAGTGAGTATTACAAGAGGCCATGGGGTCCTCGAATTGCCCTTTTTGGGGGCTGTTGCTGTCTGAGACTTTTAACTATTCGCCATTCATCTTTGGTGCGTAATAGAAAGTTGTCCATTTTGAGTTCCCATGTGTGTTGCTTCCAGTCCTGAACCTTCCGCCGGAGTTCTCGGGTTAGTCTGTGAGTTTCCCGTCTGTCGTCCGGATGGCGGTAACGGACCCATCGTTTCCGACAGCGATTGCGCCTTGTCTTAAGCTCCTGCAGTGGTGGTGGAAACTCGTCATAATTGACTTCCGGTTGCAGGTGCTCCGTGAGTGCTCGTTGTTTCGCACTGGTAATCTTCTTCGTGAGTACTGCGACTGCCACATCAATCGCTTCTCTTGTAGTAACAACCTGGGTTGGTCGCACATTGTTGTTGAGGTACGCTTGGAACTGCTGCCAGTCGTAAGTTCTTATCGTCGGCAGTGGGAGTTGCAAAGTAGCCCTCTCTATGAGTCCTAACACCGGTCTGTGGTCCGACGAAAGATCATCCAGCGTCCGCAGATGGAGATTCGGATTGATGTTCTTGATTATGGCGATGTCTAGAACATCAGCGTCTTGTGTCTGGACGTAAGGTATCCTCGTCGGTTCCCGTGGTCCATGGACGGAAACATGTAAATTCTCAGCCAGTGCAAACAACATATGTCCTTTTGGGTTAGTCTTACGGGAATTCCAGGCAACATGTTTACTATTAAGATCCCCTCCAAGGAGGATCTTGTCGTAACCCTCTGTAACGGAGTAAAGATCTTCTGGGTGGAGAGGCTTCTTTGGGCTAAGGTAAGCCGCAATACAGGTAATGTTTCCGAGCGTCGTGTGGATTGTTACTGCCGTGGCCTCTAAAGTCTGGAGTTGAGGTAAACGTTCTTGGTGGTGACGAATACATTTTTTGATCAGAACTGCGGTCCCTCCACCCCGTTGGTCTCGTCTGTCCGTCCGGTAGATGTGCATGTTCCTCAAGCGCAGGTCGGTTGACTCGCGAAGATGTGTTTCGGAGACAAATGCTACGTCTATCTTGTGGCGATGTAAGAAGTCCGTGAATTCTATTTTCTTCGGTTTCAGGCCGTTGGCATTCCAAATGCAGAAGTTAAGATTCCTCGCGTGATGCCGTCTATCCATTTAGGGTGTTTGAAAAGCTGTCAGTACGCTTTCTACAAGCGAGAGGATAGACGTCAGCTTCTGCTGGAGGGCGGTGAGTAGTTGAAGAATATCTGTTAACGCTGGTGTAAAGGTGGTCGACCAGGCAGATGACGTCTCCGCTGGTGTTGGAGTCGGCGGATGGGCATGTAGTGCTTCGGAGTACGTGCGCTGTTGTCTTGTCTGCCGTAGAGTCACTCTGGGTGCCGGTTGTGGTCGAGAGGCGATTGTTTCCACAGGGAGAGGTGCCGCTTGTTGTTGGGTGGCCGGAATCGCAGCCATGGCCGAGTTCTTAAAAATTATAGGCCGTTGTGGGGTCGACTTCTTTGGTGTCCTTCTAGTATATTTCCGTAGGAGTTCTTGAAATTTGGGGCAGCCACGGAAGGTCGCTGGATGTTCTTGTTCACAATTGGCGCACTTTGGGGGCGCCGTCCTAGGATGGGTACAATTCGATGATTTATGGGATCCACCGCAGCGGACGCAGCGTGCTGGCATGCTGCAGTAGTTCGCTGTATGCTCGAAACGTTGGCAATGTCGGCACTGGACTGGTCCTTCTTTACTGTTATAGGTTTCTATTATCACTCGTGTGTAGAGCAGGTATTTGACATCATAGATCTTGTCACTGTCTTTTCCGGCTGGGAGGGTGACTCGGTACACAGGTTGCGGTATCAATTGTTTCGTCTTCTCGTCGCGTTCCTTAAATTGGTAGACTTGTAGCACTTTGAAGCCTTTTTCCTTGAGGGCATAGTAAAGTTGTTCTTCGGTAACTTCCGCCGGAAGGCGTTTGACAACTACTTTCAGTTCCCTGTCTTCTGGTGCTTGATGTGTAAAATAGGAGAAGTTGTGGTTCAAGAAGAATTTTATTGCACGCCTTTGGTCTTCGAAGGACTCAAAGTGGTATTTGATGCGGTCCTTTTGGTATATAGCTTTAAGGTTGCCCTCTAGAAGTCCGTTGAGCGTTTCATTGAGGTGAACGTAATCCTTTGTGTAATAAATTGTGACTGGGGGCACTTTGCGAAGCACATTCTTATCTCTGTCCACGGCTTCTGCGGCATTAGAAGTTTGTCCCTGCGGCTTGTTGGTGGTTGATGGAGGCGCAGCTTGAGGTGTCAGTGGGGCGAATCGGTTCGTTGTGGGGATGGTCTCCGTTCGTCTCTTAGCCGGGTTGGCTAAGTCCTTGGCTAATGCGTTGCTTCTGCGCCGTTTGTTGTGTACGAGCGTAAAGTCCCCCTCTGCGTGTAGGGAGTCGTTGTCGTTGTCTGCTGGAAAGGCCGCTGCCATCTCCGCGTCGTCGACCGTTTGGTGGGAGTGCTGTGATTCGACATCTGAGTCCACAGATGGAGATGCCAGACAGGTGTCGTTCTCCTGCTCTTGCGTTTCCCGTGAATAGCGGATAAGGCGTTGTATGTCCTTCAGCGTTTCTTTGTCCTCCTCCCGACATATATCGAGCCTTCTGGCGTAGTCCTGGCGGTCGTCTTCATTGCTGCGTCCGTCGTGATGTGATGTATGGCCGACGTCCGAATATGGTTTCGTCGTGTGGTGTGTAGTTTTCTGCGGTCGAATAGCGCCTGTCGATCGTCGTTCTATCCTGTCATGAACCAGT
Source organism: Schistocerca serialis cubense (assembly GCF_023864345.2). NCBI lineage: Eukaryota > Metazoa > Arthropoda > Insecta > Orthoptera > Acrididae > Schistocerca > Schistocerca serialis. The sequence continues at coordinate 350,400,995 of NC_064641.1, read as the reverse complement.
GCCGTAGCCTGGGTCGTCAACCTGGGATCCGTCCTGTGTGGAGCGGCCGCTGGAGCGTCCGGCGGGCCAGGCCCAACCGACCGACCAGCGGCCGACTCCAGCGCGTCCGAGGCGGCTGCCCCGGCCGCGCGCGCATCGTCCTCGCTCGTCGGCATCGCGAACTCCCCGCTCCGGGCAGCGTGCCGCTCCAGTGCTCGCCTCGCCCCTTTATACTCGTGTACCGCGCAACTGCGCATGCGGCCACAGATGCAAATGCGCCAAATGCGGCGGCAGAGACGTGCACAGTGCGCGAGTTACATTTGTGACTCCGCAGTCGATCTGTGTTGGCATGTCGATATATCATTGTGAGCAGCACTGTGACGGCGTCTTTGTGAGTTTATTACAGCAAGTGCCGGATTCCATGGTTTATCAAGGTTGAAACCACTATCTCTATTAATTAAATTCGACGTCAAGCGAATTTCAATTGCCTCCTTGACTATCGAGTCCCAAAAAGATGTAGTTGCCAAAATTTCGACATTGTCATACAACATACTGTGATCAGTGTCAATACAGTGCTCTGCCACTGCCGACTGGTTAGGTTTTACAAGCCCTGTATACCTCCGGTGTTCTGTACATCTTTCTTGGACAGTACGAGTTGATTGTCCAATGTAAGAAAGGCCACATTCACATGGAATTATGTAAACTCCAGATTTTCGGAGCAGAAAATCATCTTTGACGGAGCCCACGAGTGCAGCTGTCTTGGGTGGAGGACAAAAAATCACTTTTACTTTGTGTCTGCTGAGAATCCGTCCTATTTTTGATGAGAGGCCACCCACATATGGCAGGAAGGCCATCGATTTAAAGGTTTCTTCTGCCTTCTATGTGGCCTGTTTCGGTTTCATTTTCAGTGCCTTCTGTATTTTCTGTGGGGAGTACCCATTGTCTTCAAGTACTCTTTGTAAGAGGAAAAGTTCATCTTGCAGACTGCTTTCGTCAGAAATAATATGCGCTCTATGGGTCAAAGTTCGGAGAACACTCATCGTCTGGGCAGGATGGTGGCAGCTATTTGCACTTAAATACAAATCCGTGTGCGTCGGCTTCCGATACACTTAATGTCCCAAAGTGCCATCCTCTCTGCGCCGAACCAGAACATCCAGGAATAGATGGCATCCCTCCTTTTCAATTTCCATTGTGAACTTTATTTGATAGTGGAAGGAGTTCAGATGTCTTAAGAAGTCTTGCAAGTTATCTTCACCATGGGGCGAAACTACAAAGGTATCATCAACATATCTCCAGAATACCGTGGGTTTCAAGTCAGCCGATTCAAGTGTCTTCTCTGACACATTTGTATCTGTGGCCGCATGCGCAGTTGCGCGTTACACGAGTATAAAGGGACGAAGCGAGCACTGGAGCGGCAGTTTTGCGGCTCACTCTGAGGATGGCTGAACCTTATACGGCTGAAATATTACAAGAAGAAGGAGAATTCTTGCGGCTGCACACCTCAAACTTAATGGAACAGCCTTTGCGCCGCCAAAACCTGAAGATTCACATTGCCGTTAGATGTTTAGCCAGCTGGTATGTTGGTTTGCCTACGTTGTTTACAATAAGACGTAGAGGAACATCCCGTTTATGATTCTGTGTAATGCTTCAGAGCCTAATGGTACAGCAGCTCGTCGTAGAAGCTTCTTGACGATTTCCTTCGGCAGAGATTGGCGTTGAAGCTCAACAGCATTCTTCTTCAGTCTGTTAGTAGGGTCTCCCTTCTATTTCCTGTTCGCTGGATCCTCGAGTATGTCACACATGTTGCGATTGTGCTGTGACAGCGGTAGCTGTATAAAGGCATTTCCTTTATCCGCATGTAGAATGACTATTTCAGGATCGTTCCTTAGTTCTCGAGAGGCAACTCTTTCCGCTTTCGTGATGCCAGCGACCTCATCATCGTTAGAGAGGATGAAAATTACTTGTTCTACACGACTGATGAAATCTAAATCAGATGGTGGTGGTGGTTAGTGTTTAACATCCCGTCGACAACGAGGTCATTAGAGACGGAGCGCAAGCTCGTTTTAGGGAAGAATTGGGAAGGAAATCGGCCGTGCCCTTTCAAAGGGACCATCCCGGCATTTGCCTGAAACGATTTAGGGAAATCACGGAAAACCTAAATCAGGATCGCCGGAGACGGGATTGAACCGTCGTCCTCCCGAATGCGAGTCCAGTGTGCTAACCACTGCGCCACCTCTCTCTGTTCTAAATCAGGTTTAGCAGTTGGCGTTGGTGTGAACTTCAGTCCCTTTTTCCAGAACTGATTTTTCCGCATTATCAGTCTCTTTCCCCTTGAGGGTGATTATGGTTCGTCGTTGTTGCTCTTCTTACGGCTGTAATCATTCTACCGAACTTAAGCAACCAACAAATTCTATGGTTGCAGAACACTGCATGGCTACAGGGCCCTCCATTAAGTACGAAGAAATGGAAGTGCCAAACATAAATTGTCGTTTTGGGGCTGTGTTCTGACGGTGGCTATTGAAATACGAGTGGCTGATTGGCTAATCAACAGAGACACTGGGTTCACTCTCAGCAAAGCTTGGGATCGAGCACTCGCCAACTCCACTCCACCCGCCGTGGTGCGGCCGGCAGTGGAGGAAGGAAGGAAGGGGTAGAGGGGCGATGAGAGTATTCAGGAGGCTGGATGCAGCAAAGACACTCATTCTACAGGTATCGCCTATAAGACGGAAAGATACGCTGTCGAAATAGCATTTACGAAAACAACTGCACCCGTCTCGACATCAGGCAACAGTACAAACAATGTTGAGGTTATTGGACTGATTCATGACTTTTCCGACGACAACTTTGCCGATGACATTAATGACTTAGGAGTGGGAGTGGCTCGCATAGAGCAACTTAATGTTATCTTGGTACAAACGTGACTGGCTTTCTGGAAGAAAATACTATTGGATTTAGACACGCCTAGCACACGCAGAACTGCAGTGAAGGTCTCAAGGGGGACATGTTGAGATCTTAGTCTCAATTTAAATATTATTCATTCGAGCCCCCACTCATAACACAGACTGCCACATCCGCAATATCTGTGGGAATACATATCTTGTAGTCGTTTGTTGTTCAGAAATGCAGATTACAGCTTCATATGTATTGTTGAGGCTATTTTTTGGCTTTATAAATGGCAACAATGAACAATAAGACGAGATCGATGCACTGAAGTAGCTTGTTGATCCAGTGGATCAGTGTTGTCAACTTCGCCCTAGGTAACACATCCGCATTTTGGAAATATCTGTCCTCTGCTAATTTGTCTGCCTAGAGCAAAGAGGTAGATTCAATGGATCAGTGTTGTCAACTTCGCCCTAGGTAACACACACGCATTTTGGAAATATCTGTCCTCTGCTAATTTGTCTGCCTAGAGGAAAGAGATAGAGCACCTTAGAGAGGCGGCACCGTCATCAGAGTGAAGTAAATTGAACAAAGAAAGGGATGTAACATAGGATAGAGACAGATTATGTGTCTGCTATGTCCGCGGACCTAACCGAATCACGCGCGCCCTGCCGTCGCTCAGCCCGGCCGCACATGCGCGGTGGTCGGCCCTAGCTTCACGTCGCGGCCGCCGGAGGTTCGTGGCGTTATCTCCGGCTGAAGACGTAGCGCCATTCAATATTTCTTGCCTGCAGCGCCCTCTATGGCCACAAGATATAACGGGAGCACAGACCTGACGCCTCGGCCATTCGCTCTTGCCCGCTAGCTGTGTTAGTAACGAAGTGTTATTGTATAGATCTTATATGACAACCTTGGGCGTAGAACCTAGTTACGATTTGGATTGCACTGTGGATTTGTGAATTGTGTTGTGAACTTAATTACGTAGCTACGTGCTATGGGAGCAATAGACGGTGCCTGCTTCAGTGTGGAGAATAAAGATAAGTAATCTTCCTGATCGCTGGCGCCTTACTTTGAGACTAATCTTTTCTCGGTCATCAGATCTTGCGTCACACTCCGGTCACGTCCTGCTACCAATTCCAACTTATGTTTTCCACTCGAGACAGATATAAAAGTGTCAGGCCAATTAGGAAATAATGTCCAAAGGTTAATGTTTAGCAGTTAAAACGAGAAGCGAAATTACCCTTTATTCTGACGGACGTACACTTGATATAAGTCTTCTTTCAGCAAGTACTGTAACATATACATACAAATACTTCAGTCCCAGACCATCTGTTGCATGGCTTTAAGGAGAAGAAGACTTAGTCTGGAAAATTCAGTTTAGGATCAGTCTTCTTGCGGTTTAATACACACTTTACTATATGTAAGACACATACAAATAAAAAAAAAAGTTGGAGATATGTGTAAGCCATACATTCCAGAGAACAGCGTTGAGGGAAAAACGTTCTGGGAAAGGTTTATGGGGATTAAGTACATAAGTTCCGACTCACGGATTAGGTATGTTACGATCAGCCAGAGCGAAGTTGTTGGGCAATTGTAAGTTTATGAAATCAAGTCTTAAGCCACTTTCTAACTAAACTGTGTAGCTACCTCCTGAACTGCTTTATCATCTCCTCCTTATATAGATCCAAACGTTGCAAAATGATTACCAATATGCAAACACACCCCAAGATTGTTTCATAGAGTAATTAGAACATTTTAACTTTGCATACAAATGGCTCCTACACAATTTTAAGTTCTAATTTAAAACAGGTAACTATCTGTTCACAGTTGATTACAGGACTTACTGTCTGTAATCTATATTTTCTAATGTGAAAGCACACTTCATTGAAAATTTCCAGAAAACAGAAAAACAGTTATTGGAGAAATGCCTATTGTAAATGCAAAAACTGAATAGCTTGCTTTCTAAAACTCATACAAAAAAGTCGTAAATCACTATCTTCCACCCGGCAACTAAAATTAGAGACGCAACAAAAACTTACGATCGTATGCTAAAGACGTTTCGGAAATGTGTCGAAGTATTTTGCAAGCCTTTCGCAGACTTTTACATCATCACAAAATTCTCACAATATTATATTGCTTAAAGTATATGCCGTGGCTAATTTGGATGAAACAAGCTTTATTAAATGTAGAAACAAATACATCAATCTACACAAAACACAGCACAGTTACAGAACATATTTAAAAATACGTACACCAATCTTCAATGACTTTTAGACTATGTGCATGCATTTATACTCTGAGCACACGGCAGGGGTGATTCCGACAAGAAATTCAACAATTGTGTAACTTACAAAACCATACACGAAATCTCTCGCTTTCAAAACCAGCACGGAGTGACTTCCCGAAACGTGGCGGCTAATACGGCGTGGCATGACAGGGAGCGCTTGATAACGTGGTACAGCCTCTCTATATATTCTCTAACACTTTGGTCGAGGCTCTCAGCATAACCTCCCAAACAGGTGCCGCTGCCACAGTGTGTCCCCCTTCAGCTGACGCCGTCGATTTTATTCTAGGGGCTAGTGGTCGGAAGATAATTCTATGACGTCACACAATCTCCACGTCCGAATTACGACGTGTTTATTGATTCAAATTAAGTTTAACATAATTTTTAAGCAATGACGGTTATTAATTATACAGACAGTTCAGTGCGTTCAAATGATGGAGGGTCTCTAAAAATTTGCGGGTTCTGGTCACATGTAAATTGTTTTAATAGTATACTGACTCAACCCGGTTGAAAAGGAGTTGGAAGGTCTAACAATATATTCCACAAAAAAGTCACTAGAAATATCCCAAAATAGAGGTCAAACAGAATTGTTTGTGATTTTTACGAGGGTTGGAACTTAAATAGTGGCCACTATTTATTCACAATGGATACAGAAGAGTTACATGTTTGCACCTGTTACTGTCCTTCAAAGTAGTCACCAGCGTTGTGTAGAACCCATTTCCAGCCATGTGGAAGGCGTAGTATACAGTTAGGAAAGCCTGTTCTGTTGATGCCTGTCGAAACGCTGGAACAGTTCTGAAGCGAATGCCACGAGGTGGTTTCTTCATCTTCGGAATCAAATCAAAGTCACGAGGACTTAAGTACGGGGAGTATGATGGATGGTACAGTACTTCCCAGTCCCATTGACCGAACAGAGCAGCCAAAGCTTGCGCCGTATGCGCCCGCGCATTGTCGTGCAAAATAATGGGTGGGTTGCGCAGGAAGTGTCGTCGCTTCATTCGCAAAGCTGGTCGCAGGTGATGCTCCACAAACGAACAGTAAAATTGTGCATTGACGGTCTTCAGTGGAGGAACGTAATGCCTTAGGATAACACAATCACAGTCGTACACGAGAATCACCATAACTTTAGACCGATTCATTCGCACCATCAACAGAACAGGCTCTGCTAACGGTATACTACGCCTTCCTCATCGCTGGCAACGGGTTCTACACAACGCTGGTGACTACTTTGAAGGACAGTAACAGGTGCAAACATGTAACTCTTTTATATCGGTTGTGAATAAATAGTTGCCACTATTTAAGTGCCAAACCTCGTAAGAAACGATTCCGCTTGAACAGACGATTACGTAACTGTAATTCGGTTTGATCTAAGGGAAGTGTTTCAGAATTTATTAATATGTCTTTATAAATGTTTTAATAAATTAATACTAAATAATCGTCTTTTATGTGAAATTATGTGTTAGAATCGAAGTAATATATCCTCATGCTTCGACTGAAGTACGTCAATTCCTTCAAATGGCTTTTCGGAATAAGTGTAAAAAATAAGATGAACAAGCTTTTCAGGTTTAGTTGATAGAAACCGTGCTCTAAAAAACGTAGTATGTCACTGCACATTAGAGGTGGTACTGACTGCTAATGCATGCTAGTAAAGCTGCTGATAATTTCTAAATTGGAAACCAAATAATATGAAAAACTGAACCATACGGAGAAAATTTGTAAAGTAAACGTAAGTAAAAATATTGATATAGAAAGTGTTGGACAATTTCTAGAAATTTTCTGTAGTGGGCAAAAACGTTCATTGTGTTATATTAGATCCAATTTTTATTGCGCAGAATTAATGTTATGCCGAAATGCTATTTACATCGAAGCAGTCGATTTGGAATTAACGAATGGTGACAATCGACCTCGAATTTGTGCAAAGTGCGGTGAGTTGAATTATATCACAATGTGAGATTACTGAAAACGGATTCACTGTTTTCGGGGTCGCTAGTTAGATTGTTTATAATGCTACGTGTGGTGTGTGGATAGGAAGAAGTGAGACGTGAAATATAACTTGGGAATGCTTAGAACAATTTAAATAAAACATCTTAAATAGAACACTTCTTACTTACTGGATAAAAATCCGTGGCAGTAAGATATCACTGTGGGTTGGGAATGGTATGGGTTTGAGATATAAAAATAATCGTAACTGGACAACGCTGAGCTATCAACCAGCAAAGTAATGAATTGTGTTGATCGAAAGCTGCTACCAGTTGGATGAAATTAGGATGAATGGTGCATCTGGTAATCCTCGCAGACAGCTGAGTGCTTTTTACCGCCTCAAGAGCAGGAATCACTAAACGGACAAGCTCACCAACAGCTGCTGTAGAATTTTCTATTTCACTAAGTATTTCGCTGTAAAATATCGGATTGTTTAAAAATATTATCTTTTAACACGATGTTTATCAGAATGAGAAATATTAGACTGCACGTAACTAGAAAATGCTATACAGCAGTCGACTAAGTTGGTGTACAGTTTAACGCTATGTCCGCGTACTCTGGAGAGTGGCTCGAATCCCCTTATGGCCAGCCTGCTTCACAGACACAGATTTTCCTAAATCATTTTTGGTGGAAGTCGACATGGTGCTTTCGACATGGAGACGACGAAGTTTCTCCTACAGCGATGTGTAACTCAGCAGATGTATCCACTCAGTGCTAGCGGATCTCCGTTGGTAAACGTTTGTCTTCTTTCTGTCCATGTCCTATAGTAAGCGATGTATAACTTTGTATCAAAAAACGTATTCGTTCATTCATTCCTTCATGCATTATATTCGTCATTCAAGCGTATTCCATAATTTCAAGGAACAGCAGAACAGTAACAGAACTAGTACAGCTTACAATACACAGAAATAGGTCGACAAAAGATCCACAGAAACTAGAAAATTTTGTGACTATTTTTCAGGTATAGCAGAGAGAGATTAGAACAAAAATTCCGGAAATCAAACTGTGCTACAACAAAATATTACCGGCAAGCACTACGATGTTTACGAATATCTCAGAGTATGAATTCACGAAAACAGTACAAAAATTAAAAAAAAAATTAGTCTGAAAGCATAATTGAAGAGCCAAGTCGTATACTTCAGGGATGCAAATTAAATATACAAGCCGCATTAATTGGCATAATAAAGGAGTCTTTCAGACTATTATCTTTGCAGAGTATCTGAAACAGGCAAGAATTGTGCCTTTACAAAAGAAAGGTGATGCGGAACATGCAGAAAACTACAGGCCTGTTTATCTGTAACCACCCACGTCGAAAATGAAATACGGGCTACTTAATAATTCGAATGAATATACACTCCTGGAAACGGAAAAAAGAACACATTGACACCGGTGTGTCAGACCCACCATACTTGCTCTGGACACTGCGAGAGGGCTGTACAAGCAATGATCACACGCACGGCACAGCGGACACACCAGGAACCGCGGTGTTGGCCGTCGAATGGCGCTAGCTGCGCAGCATTTGTGCACCGCCGCCGTCAGTGTCAACCAGTTTGCCGTGGCATACGGAGCTCCATCGCAGTCTTTAATACTGGTAGCATGCCGCGACAGCGTGGACGTGAACCGATGTGCAGTTGACGGACTTTGAGCGAGGGCGTATAGTGGGCATGCGGGAGGCCGGGTGGACGTACCGCCGAATTGCTCAACACGTGGGGCGTGAGGTCTCCACAGTACATCGATGTTGTCGCCAGTGGTCGGCGGAAGGTGCACATGCCCGTCGACCTGGGACCGGACCGCAGCGACGCACGGATGCACGCCAAGACCGTAGGATCCTACGCAGTGCCGTAGGGGACCGCACCGCCACTTCCCAGCAAATTAGGGACACTGTTGCTCCTGGTGTATCGGCGAGGACCATTCGCAACCGTCTCCATGAAGCTGGGCTACGGTCCCGCACACCGTTAGGCCGTCTTCCGCTCACGCCCCAACATCGTGCAGCCCGCCTCCAGTGGTGTCGCGACAGGCGTGAATGGAGGGACGAATGGAGACGTGTCGTCTTCAGCGATGAGAGTCGCTTCTGCCTTGGTGCCAATGATGGTCGTATGCGTGTTTGGCGCCGTGCAGGTGAGCGCCACAATCAGGACTGCATACGACCGAGGCACACAGGGCCAACACCCGGCATCATGGTGTGGGGAGCGATCTCCTACACTGGCCGTACACCACTGGTGATCGTCGAGGGGACACTGAATAGTGCACGGTACATCCAAACCGTCATCGAACCCATCGTTCTACCATTCCTAGACCGGCAAGGGAACTTGCTGTTCCAACAGGACAATGCACGTCCGCATGTATCCCGTGCCACCCAACGTGCTCTAGAAGGTGTAAGTCAACTACCCTGGCCAGCAAGATCTCCGGATCTGTCCCCCATTGAGCATGTTTGGGACTGGATGAAGCGTCGTCTCACGCGGTCTGCACGTCCAGCACGAACGCTGGTCCAACTGAGGCGCCAGGTGGAAATGGCATGGCAAGCCGTTCCACAGGACTACATCCAGCATCTCTACGATCGTCTCCATGGGAGAACAGCAGCCTGCATTGCTGCGAAAGGTGGATATACACTGTACTAGTGCCGACATTGTGCATGCTCTGTTGCCTGTGTCTATGTGCCTGTGGTTCTGTCAGTGTGATCATGTGATGTATCTGACCCCAGGAATGTGTCAATAAAGTTTCCCCTTCCTGGGACAATGAATTCACGGTGTTCTTATTTCAATTTCCAGGAGTGTAATTTCCTCAGTGAAGCGCAGTATGGTTTCCATGGCAGTAGAAGTACATAATCAGTCGTAGTAGAGTTTACAAAAGTGGTGTTTGATGCATTAGATAAGGTTGACTGTGTCACAGGTGTATTTTTAGATTTAGCAAAAGCATTTGACACTGTTGAACATAAAATTCTGCTAAACACTGCAATCGTTAGAAATGGGAGGATTTGCCAATGACTGGTTTTGTCGTATCTGAAGTACGCAGCTCGTGGTCGTGCGGTAGCGTTCTCGCTTCCCGCGCCCGGGTTCCCGGGTTCGATTCCCGGCGGGGTCAGGGATTTTCTCTGCCTCGTGATGACTGGGTGTTGTGTGCTGTCCTTAGGTTAGTTAGGTTTAAATAGTTCTAAGTTCTAGGGGATTGATGACCATAGCTGTTGAGTCCCATAGTGCTCAGAGCCATTTGAACCATTTTTCGTATCTGTAAAATAGGGTACAACAAGCAGAGGTAGTACAGACTTCAAGTAAAGCAACACTCGTAATGGAACATTTACCATATACCAAGCATAATAACATAGGAGACTCTCAGGGATACATTTTAAGACCTATATTGTTCTTCATATATGTCAGTGACTTTCGAAACAATGTTAGATACAAGTAAAATATTCTGCTTCCTGCAAATAAAAACAAGACTGCTATCAGAGATAAAACACGCAAACTCCTAGTAGAGAAACAACATACAATTCCGAAGTTGTCTACAACTGATCATCATACAATAAACCTACTTGAACATAAAGAAAAGAAACAGTATTAATTTCTGCTGAAAGAGGAAAATAATTCCGTAAAATTAATTGCGCTCGAAAATTTTTGGAGTAAATATTGACTGTCACGTGAAGTAAACACATCAAAAAGGTTTTGCATCACCCCGGTTCCCAGACTCCAGAAGACAGACATTGACTGTAGACATTGTATCACAGACACAGTCCATTTGACTGTTCAGAGATGTCACTTCAGCCCGCCCAGTGATGTACACAACCATGCATGAGCAGCGCCTATTAGACGGAGGGGGTCCGACAGCCGACCGGTTCCAGTCATTCCACCAGGAAGGTGGTACAGGCCTCGGCAGTTCAGCCATGCCTAGACGGTGAATACCGCGTTTCGATTGCCTCTGCATTGTTACTTTGTGCCAGGAAGGGTTTTTTTCAATAAGGGAAGTGCCCAGGCCTCTCGGAGTGAACCGAAGAGATGTTGTTCAGACACGGAGGAGATACAGAGAGACAGGAGCAGTCGATGACATGCCTCGCTCAGGACGCCCAAGGGCTACTACTGCAGTGGATGACCGCTACCACCGGCCGGTGTGGCCGAGCGGTTCTAGGCGCTTCAGTCTGGAACCGCGCGACCACTACGGTCGCAGGTTCGAATCCTGCCTCGGGCATGGATGTGTGTGATGTCCTTAGGTTAGTTAGGTTTAAGTAGTCCTAATTTCTAGGGGACTGATGACCTCAGATGTTAAGTCTCATAGTGCTTAGAGCCATTTGACCGCTACCTACGGATTATGGCTCGGAGGAGGCGTGACAGCAACGCCACCATCTTGAATAATGCTTTTCGTGTAGCCACAGGACGTCGTGTTACGACTCAAACTCTCCGCCAGACAATCGTCGGAGACGTGTTTGGAGGCAACCCGGTAGGTCTCAAAGCCTTAAACGCCGTAGGCACACTTTCAAGCGAGTGCAGCAATGTGGAGGTTCCCCGCTGTTTTGGGATGGCATTATGTGGGCCGACGTACGCCGCTGGTGGTCATGGAAGGCGCCGTAACGGCTGTACGATACGTGAATGCCATCCTTCGACCGATAGAGCCACCATATCGGCAGCATAATGGCGAGGCATTCGTCTTCATGGACGATTATTCGCGCCTCCATCGTGCACATCTTGTGAATGGTTTCCTTCAAGATAACGACATCACTCGACTAGAGTGGCCAGCTTGTTCTCCACACATGAACTCTATCGAACATGGCTGGGATGGATTGAAAAGGTCTTTTTATGGACGACGTTACCCACCAACCACTCTGAGCGATCTAGGCCGTATTGCCGTTGAGGAGTGGGACAATCTGGACTAACAGTACCCTGATGAACTTGTGGATAGTATGCTACGACCAATACAGGCATGGATAAATGCAGGAGGATGTGCTACTGGGTATTGGAGTACCGGTGTGTACAGCAATCTCGACCACCACCTCTGAAGGTCTCGCTGTACGGTGGTACAACATGCAACGTATGGTTTTGATGAGCAATGAAAAGGGCGAAAATGATGTTAATGTTGATCTCTATTCCATTTTGTGTAGAGAATCCGTAATTCTGGGAGCCGTGGTGATGCAAAATATTTTTATGTGTGTACTAGCAAAGAAAATGTCATTGGCACCATATGCCCTTAGAGGCTTGTCATCAGTGCGTGAGAGACAATCCGTAGGTACCACTGCCATATGCACTCTAACTTACCGTATGGAATCATTTTTGGGATCCCATACAGAAAACATGGAGACAGTCTTTAAGCTTCAGAAAAGAGCTGTTAGAATAATTACTAAAAATATTAACTGACACGCCTATCAATGTTTACGAAATTTGCTAAGAGAATCAAGAGGAACGTCATCAGTATTTTCCTGGAGTGTAGCCTTATACGGAAGTGAAACGTGAACAGTAAGCGATTCAGGCAAGAAGAGAGTATATGCTTTCGAAACATGCTAACAATGTTGAAAATTATACGTGTAGGTCGAATAACTAATGAATAAGTACCTAGTCGATAGGGGTAAAAAGAAATTTGTGGCACAACTTCACTAAAAGAAATGATCGTTGATATAACACACATTGAATCACCAAGGAATTGTTAACTTGGTAACAGAAGATAGAAATTGTGGAAGGAGACGAAGATCTGACTACGGCAATCAGGCTCAAATGGACGTAGGTCGAAGTAGCTATGAAGGGTGAAGAAGATGAAGAGGCTTGTACGGGCTAAACTTGCGTGAAGCGCTGCAGTCTTTGGACTGAAAACCACAACAACAACAGCCGAATTTTACGGTGTAGACAGTTGAAATTCTAGGCGGCACCGCAAAAAAAATGTTAGCAGGGTCATTTTTATTGTTATGTCTACCAAAGCTTTCTCTGTATATAAGCCTTAACGAAGATTACGCTGAGTAAGTGTTAAATGTTACTATCGGAAAAGTGGTTCAATATGTTAATAACGTACTTTTTCATTTTTAAAATAAACAGAAGAAGAGAGATGGACCAGTAATTAGAGGTCATTTGGCTACCTCCATCGTTTATAAATATCTGTTAGTACTGCTCTACTGATTGCCTCAGCAACTACAGCTTCCTTTAACGGCGGATTAGTAAGATAACTCACCACGGGCGGTAAAACGTCAACCCCAACATTTTAGTACTTTTGTTGAACAATCGACATCTGGCGGCAGAAAAAGCATCCGGCCACCTTCTATCATTATCAATTTCAAGTCGGAAACTTACTATGCTGACCCCATGTAGGCACGGAATAAAGGCAAAAGGAAAAGGAGTTGAAATACTCAAGTAACCAGCAACATTGATGCTTTTCATTGTCTTAGTGTTTTTACTGTCCTCTTTAACAGCTGAACTGGCAAAACTAGTGTTTGCTGGTGGATCAAGCAATTGTTTCCTATTAATCTACTGCATCTGCTTTCAGGGGTTGTGACTGCAACCTTCCCACGGTATTTTCACAATTCACATCTTACAACTCACAGTCATGCATTAAGGGTACTTATTATTGGTAAAAGTATACACCTAAACGTTTTAAATGACTAGCGCTTACACGCTGGAGCCTTTGACGTGTTGAAATATGCAAACTGGACTGCTTTTTACAAGTTAATCGTACATAACGTCTCTCGTCCATTACACGCATACTTATCGATGAATCATTCATATTATACACGAAGTAAAACTAAAACGTCACCAGTATTTAAGTTGTGACGTTGGTTTTTGCTGGGCTAGCCAATTTGTGAGTTACCTGTACCTCATAACGATGAATTAGTTAAAATCAGCATTATTCACATTTGATTATTTCAAATTAAGGACGTTTATCCATCTACAGATGGCTAATATGAATTATTATTCCATCCTGCCAACATAATAACTATCTTCCATGACATGCATATTACTCCGTCGACTTTCCACTTCGCTGACGCAAGTTACAACCCACTGCTGCTAGAGGGCTCCGAATAGTAAAGTGTAATATACTGGTGTCAAATTTAACTATGCTGATACGTCAGAAACAGCGTTCTGTAATCGACTTTCAAGCCGAAGAGCTTTTTCGCGCTTGGAGCGGCCTCTCCGTCAGTACGACAATGCCAGACCACACACGAGCACTTGGACACCTGCGATAATCCGACGCTTTAGGTCCACTGTCATAGGTCATCCACCTTCCAAAACTTAAAGAATATCTGCGAGTACATCGCTTTGACTGTGATGAAGCGATACAAGCAGAGGTGAGGTTGTGGATCCGCCCACAAAGTCAAACACTCTACGGTGACGGTATCAACCAACAGGTTTCTGGTTGGGAGAAATGTGTTCATCTACATCTACATCTACATGGATACTCTGCAAATCACAATTAAGTGCTTGGCAGAGGGTTCATCGAGCTACGTTCACAATACTCTATTATTCCAATCTCGTGTAGCGCGCAGAATGAGCTGACATCTGTATCTTTCCGTACGATCTCTGATTTCCCTTACTTTATCACAGTGATTGTTTCTCCCCATGTAGGTCGGTGTCAACAAAATATTTTCGCGTTTGAAAGAGCAATTTGGTGATTGGAATTTTGTTAGAAGATCCCGTAGCAACGAAAAACGATTTTTTTAAGTGATGTCGATCCCAAACCCTGTAGCATTTCAGTGACACACTCTCCCCTACTTCGCGATAATACAAAACGTGCTGTCCTTCTTTGAACTTTTCCGATGTATTCCGTCATTCCTATCTGGTAAGGATCCAACGCCGCGCAGCAGTATTCTAAAAGAGGACGGACAAGCGCAGTGTAGGCAGTCTCTTTAGTAGGTCTGTTACATTTCCTAAGTGCCCTGCCTATGAAACTCAGTCGTTGGTTAGCCTCCCCCCACAACAATTCTATGTGTTCCTTCCAATTTAAGTTGTTCGTAATTGTAATTCCTAGGTATTTAGTTGAATTTACGGCATTTAGATTTGACTGATTCATCGTGTATCCGAAGTTTAACGAATTAATTTTAGCACTCATGTGGATAACCTCACACTTTTTGTTATTTATGGTCAATTGCCAATTTTCGCACTATACAGATATCATTTCCAGATCGTTTTGCAATTTGTTTTGATCTTCTGATGACTTTATTAGTTGATAAACGACAGTGTCATCTGCAAACAACCTAAGTCGGCTGCTCAGATTGTCTCCCAAGTAGTTTATATAGATAAGGAACAAATGGCTCAGAGCACTATGGGACTTAACATCTGATGTCATCAGTCCCCTAGAACTTAGAACTACTTAAACCTAAATAACCTAAGGACATCACACACATCCATGCCCGAGGCAGGATTCGAACCTTCGACCGTAGCGGTCGCGCGGTTCCAGACTGAAGCGCCTCGAACCGCTCGACCACCCCGGCCGGCAGATAAGCAACAGCAAAGGGCCTATAACACTACCTCGGGGAACGCCATAAATCACTTCTGTTTTATTCCATGTCAGTTACTACGAACTGTGAACTCTCTGATAGGAAATCACGAATACAGTCACACAACTGAGACGATATTCCATAAACACGCAATTTCACTAAAAGTCGCTTGTGTGGTACGGTGTCAAAAGCCTTCCGGAAATCCAGAAATACGAAATCAATCTGAAATCCCTTGTCAATAGCACTCAACACTTCACGCGAGTAAAGAATTAGTTGTGTTTCACAAGAACGATGTTTTCTAAATCTGTGTTGACTGTGTGTCAATAGATCGTTTTCCTCCAGGTAATTCGTAATGTTGGAACACAACATATGTTCCAAAAACCTGCTACATATCGACGTTAATGATATGGGCCTGTAATTTTGTGGATTAATCCTACTACCTCTCTTGTATATTGGTGTGACCTGTGCAACTTTCCAGTCTTTGGGCATGGGTCTTCCGTCGAGGGAACGGTTTTATATGTTTGTTAAGTATGGAGCTATCGTATCATCATATTCTGAAAGGAACCTAATTTGTAAACAGTCTGGACCAGAATACTTGCTTTTATTTGGTGATTTAAGTTCGTGTTCGACGCCAAGGTGATTCCGTTGACAATTAAATACGTAAATATGAAGAGTAAAGGCACGGAATGTGTATAAAATTTATTTTATTTAAAAAGCTTTAAATGTTTTCACGTAAAGAATTCGGTAGCATTACTTTTCATCACGTCCTCCTAGAATTCTTTGTCTGCCCTAATCTTGGGCTCCCCAATAAGTGTATCTTGTACAGCCCCAGGGAGTTTTAACAATATAGCCAGTAGCAGATATGATTTTTCTCCGCTTTTGTATAAGCTCTTTTCGAACGGTACTAGAAAAATGTCTAAAAATTCTGAGAGTCACTATTTGTAAAATTTCTCCCAAAATTGTACTGTTTAGTATCTTAAGTGATAATGGTGTTCAACCAGATCTTCTTTTTTCAAAAAAATGTTTATAAAATGTCTCCATAAAATTCATTTCGGCCCTAAACGGCATCCCATTGTATAACGAGCAACCAGCCTTTGATCCACTAGCTCAACTGTCCAAAACGTTGTTTCATTATTTTACAATATGACACGGTCTCCAATCTGGAAGAATTTTATACGAACTGACTCCGGCAACGAAAACCTATGAAAACGCTTTTTGACTAATAAAGTTGCCATGCAATCTCAGCTTTTAACCCATACGGTTATGCATCAACGTTCAACCGCTCTTTTGCATGTGACTCACTTAGTCCATTATCTCAGTCACCAGTCAAAACTCTTTAAATTTTAGCAATACAGTTGAGTGCAACTTTCCGTTTGTGGTGAAACTGCAGGACTAAATCTAAGCACCTCATCTGCTTTCTTGTTACGGTCTTGCTGGAAAGTGTTAATTAAAAAAAAACAAGTCTGATCAGACCGAATACAGGTTGTATTAGCTGTCTACTCTTCCTATTGTTCCCAATTCTGTTCATATGTTCAGACAGCTCTTCAATTTGATTTTTCCTCATTTCCTATTGTCAACAAAATGTTTTCAGCTTTAGTTTATTGTCTGTTCTAGCTCCTCAGATATATGAAAAGCAATCCATTGACGTGTCAATTTTTGTTGAGATCCTTATGTAGGAGTAAAGTTCCAATTTTCTTACGAATTTAGATCATTCGACCTTCAACATGTAATTGGAACTGTAATTAGGGGAAAGTTCTCGAAGATTTTTGAAAATATGGATTCACACTGCTAAATTAAAAATAACTAACAAATTGAGCCTAGACAGATATTTAATCTTCATCTATTCAATAGTTGGAAACTACTATGACTAAGGTGTGTTTGTATAGACCTTGTGGCGTCTTGTAGAAAACACAGCAGCTACTCACATTTTCTAATATGCGATCATTGAAAACAACTTACTGTATACACTTGGTCAGGATCTTTCTCGTGTGTTGACATGAAGAATGCGCCTTTCAGTACACCAATTTGCTGTGTTTCAAAGTTCATGCTCTGTGAAGAGGTTCTTTAGCAGTATTTTATTGACTGTGTTGTTTCACGACGACAACGATTCTCTTTCTAGAAATGAACGTGAGTGCATTATTCGATGCTGACACTCATGTACTCGTAGAGTCCGACGACTTGACAGAGAATTAAGTTACCTACGACATTTATGTTCCCACATGCCCTCAACCGCATTTAAGTTCAGGAGCATAAATTCAAGTCTGCTCTGTGGAAGTATACTGCTTTCACCCGACACGCACAGAACTTGATAGTGAGCTACATGAGGGAAGGAAGGAAGGAGTGGTGGGTTTTGACGTCCCCTTGACGACGAGGTTATTAGATGAGTTATGACTTGGAAAGAAATCTGTGCGTGTCCTTCGTCTGCGACCAATCTCAGAATATGCGATAAGCAATGCAGGAAAATCAAGGGAATACTTACGTTTTTAACGTCATTCAGCGATTGGCACCGTGCTCCACCCGAATGCGAGGCCAGTGTCTTAACCACTGCACTATTTCCCTCACTCATTCACACGAAAATCCTTAGGTTAGCAAGCAGACTGTGAATATGATGCTTTCCTTCATGTGCACCACTTCACCCCGTGTACGACTGATCGTCCTGGGAACAACTTGTCTTCGAAGTCACTGTACAGATACAAAGTGGAAACTTCAGATATTAATACAGAACTGTGCAGTTACAGAATGAACTGATCACCTTAACTCATTGCGAAGAAAGATTACGAATTAAAATTGTTACATATATTTTTTACGTTTGCACAGCTCACGTAAAAATGTGAAAAAATTTATTTGTACACTCCTGGAAATGGAAAAAAGAACACATTGACACCGGTGTGTCAGACCCACCATACTTGCTCCGGACACTGCGAGAGGGCTGTACAAGCAATGATCACACGCACGGCACAGCGGACACACCAGGAACCGCGGTGTTGGCCGTCGAATGGCGCTAGCGGCGCAGCATTTGTGCACCGCTGCCGTCAGTGTCAGCCAGTTTGCCGTGGCATACGGAGCTCCATCGCAGTCTTTAACACTGGTAGCATGCCGCGACAGCGTGGACGTGAACCGTATGTGCAGTTGACGGACTTTAAAGCGAGGGCGTATAGTGGGCATGCGGGAGGCCGGGTGGACGTACTACCGAATTGCTCAACACGTGGGGCGTGAGGTCTCCACAGTACATCGATGTTGTCGCCAGTGGTCGGCGGAAGGTGCACGTGCCCGTCGACCTGGGACCGGACCGCAGCGACGCACGGATGCACGCCAAGACCGTAGGATCTTACGCAGTGCTGTAGGGGACCGCACCGCCACTTCCCAGCAAATTAGGGACACTGTTGCTCCTGGGGTATCGGCGAGGACCATTCGCAACCGTCTCCATGAAGCTGGGCTACGGTCCCGCACACCGTTAGGCCGTCTTCCGCTCACGCCCCAACATCGTGCAGCCCGCCTCCAGTGGTGTCGCGACAGGCGTGAATGGAAAGGACGAATGGAGACGTGTCGTCTTCAGCGATGAGAGTCGCTTCTGCCTTGGTGCCAATGATGGTCGTATGTGTGTTTGGCGCCGTGCAGGTGAGCGCCACAATCAGGACTGCGTACGACCGAGGCACACAGGGCCAACACCCGGCATCATGGTGTGGGGAGCGATCTCCTACACTGGCCGTACACCACTGGTGATCGTCGAGGGGACACTGAATAGTGCATGGTACATCCAAACCGTCATCGAACCCATCGTTCTACCATTCCTAGACCGGCAAGGGAACTTGCTGTTCCAACAGGACAATGCACGTCCGCATGTATCCCGTGCCACCCAACGTGCTCTAGAAGGTGTAAGTCAACTACCCTGGCCAGCAAGATCTCCTGATCTGTCCCCCATTGAGCATGTTTGGGACTGGATGAAGCGTCGTCTCACGCGGTCTGCACGTCCAGCACGAACGCTGGTCCAACTGAGGCGCCAGGTGGAAATGGCATGGCAAGCCGTTCCACAGGACTACATCCAGCATCTCTACGATCGTCTCCATGGGAGAATAGCAGCCTGCAATGCTGCGATAGGTGGATATACACTGTACTAGTGCCGACATTGTGCATGCTCTGTTGCCTGTGTCTATGTGCCTGTGGTTCTGTCAGTGTGATCATGTGATGTATCTGACCCCAGGAATGTGTCAATAAAGTTTCCCCTTCCTGGGACAATGAATTCACGGTGTTCTTATTTCAATTTCCAGGAGTGTAAGTGTCTATTTCTCGACAGGAAGAACTTCCCTTGCGTTTTATGTAATGTCTGTTTTCAGTGACGTTCTCTAATTATACACTGACTCCACAGCGAAAATAATTGCGAAATAGAGATGAAAGTACAGTGCTATGCACACTATGAATTACGCTGCAGTGAACTTTTGTCATGTATTTTATTTCAAAAACTTGCAGTTTCAAAAGTAATAGTAAAATGAGAGCGTTACATAGAATACGCTGTGACAAGCTATCTACTGCATCACACTGTTAATAACCCGAAATCAAGTATACTTAATCAACATAGGTTTTCTGATTAATTTATTTAACTGCATTGCATCTTGCAATAGTCGTCCCATCATCACGTGCTGTATTTGTCTCTGTTTTGGATCAAAGATTGCGCTTGTGCTATGTGTATGTTACGTAACTGACAGCAAGCCACGACGAAAAGATTCGGTATTAAAAAGGCGTAATGGACTCAAACACAGAGCGGCTGCAACAGAAAGTCTTCGTTACTCATGTGCAACCTCATCTGCAGCAGCTCTCGAAAATTAGAAATTTAAGAAATTCTTTCTACATTTGCATTTACATACATACTTCGCAAACCACCACATGGTGAATGGCGGAGGGCACCTTGTGCCACTTCTAATCATTTCCTTTCCTGTTCCATTCTCAAATGGAGCGATGGAAAAACGACTGTCTAGATGCCTCCGTACAAGCGCTGATTCCTCTTTTCTTGAAAACCTAGTTCTTACTCGAAATGTAAATAGTTGGCAGTAGAATCGTTTTACAGTGAGGCTCAAATGCTGTTTCTCTAGATGTTTTTACTAGTGTTCCGCAAAAAGGAATTTCGTCTTCCTTCCAGGAATTCCCATTTGAACTAACGAAGCAGCTCCGTAATACTCGTACTTGCGTGCTAATCAAACCTACCGCTATCATCTGTAACAGCACGTGTCTGAATTGCTTTGATATCTTCATTTAACCCGACCTGATCTGGGTGACATACACATGACCATTACTCAGTGTAGTTGGACCGCACTAGTGTGCTATATGCGGTTTCCTTTATTAGATGAGTAACACTTCCATAAAACTCTCCCAATAAATTCAAGTCGATCATTTGCCTTCCCTACCAGCTTCCTTACGTGCTCACCCCATCTCATATCGCTTTGCAACATTACGCCTGCAAATGTAATCGACGTGACTACCAATACTGTATTCCAACGTTAGAGGATTGTTGTTTCCTATTCATCTGCGTTAACTCAAATTTTTGTACATTTAAAGCAAGCTGCCATTCATAACACCAACGAAAAGTTCGGTCCAAGTTATCTTGTATCCTGCTACAGTCACTCAAACACAACTCCCCGTACACCATAATGTCAGCAGCAAACAGCCAAAAACTACTACTCACCCGATTCGTCAGATCATATATGTGTATAGAAAGTAAATTTGTTTTAGAGCATAAGAAACACTTATATTGGCGCTCATTACAACCTATCCAAACGAATAAATAAGAAATCACTGTACTATGAGAAATGGGGGGAAAGTGCTGGAGATAATTCAGCAGACAGTAAGAATGATTTGGGTTTAACCTCCCTATCTCACTAAGGTCATGAGCATCTCCGTAAGTGAGACTGAAAGATACGACGAGTACAACTGAAATGAATGCAATAATTGTAGTATGAACAGTGCCGCAACTGTAGAAGAATGACAAATGCAGTCGATCGTGTCATTGTTCTCGGAACTGTTCGAGTAAGCACCGCAAATTGCTCGAGAAACGAGTAACCTAAAATGGGATAACGAGATGCGAATTGTTACTCAGTCGAGAAGAAAATGAAAGAGATAAGGCTAAAGCTTCAGAAGTGACTGACAGTATTGTCAGAGGAGTCAAGCAGTATATTGCTCCCTCCTACATATATCTCGCGAAAAGACCATGAGGATAAAATCAGAGAGATTAGAGCCCACACAGAGACATACCGACAATCTTTCTTTCCAAGAACAATACGAGACTGGAATAGAAGGGAGAACCGATAGAGGTACTCAAGGTACCCTCCGCCACACACCGTCAGTTGGCTTTTGTGGTTTTTGTTTGTGGTTTTTAGGGCGCAAAACTTCTATGGTCATTAGCGCCCAGCCCGTGACGTAGAAAACAGGAAAAAAACCAAATTTAAAATCAGCAGCAATGGAAACAAAGTCAGAAAATTTGAGAAACTAAAGGCAGAAGGAATGCTTAAAAGTCCACTATAGAAAGGGGTTGGTTGTCCCCCCAAAAAAAAAGCTTCAAATGACCGACGTCATTTCACTGTCTCTAATAAACTGTAGAACGCGGTCAGCTGAGCGCGTGTCATCTGCTAAAATCGACGATAGATCAGGCGATAGCTGTAGACGGGAGCGTAACGGATTAAAATAGGGGCATTCAATTAAAAGGTGTCTGACCGTCCACAGCTGAGAGCAGTGGGGACAGAGTGGGGGAGGATCACCGCTTAAAAGATGTCGATGACTAAAAAGACAGTGCCCTATCCGGAGTCGGGCTAAAATTACCTCCTCCCGACGACGCGTTCGGGAGGAAGAGGTCCAAGCGCAAGGAACGGCTTTCACTTCCCGCAATTTATTGTGGGGAAGTGTTGACCAATGCGCATGCCATAAATGAGTAACTTGGCGACATAAACCGCTCCGTAGATCGGTAAACGGAAGAGACTGAAGAGCTGGCCGAGGAAGAGAGACTGCAGCCTTGGCTGCTATATCTGCCGCCTCATTTCCACAGATACCAGCGTGTCCCGGGAGCCACAGGAACGCCACTGAGACGCCCCCCAGGTGGAGCAAGCGCAGACAGTCCTGAATCCGGTGGACCAGAGGGTGCACAGGGTAAAGAGCTTGGAGACTGAGGAGAGAGCTGAGAGAATCTGAGCAGATTACGTACTGTATCCGCTGATGGCGGCGGATGTAGTGGACAGCCTGGAGAACAGCGTAAAGCTCCGCAGTATAAACCGAACACTGGTCGGGAAGCCGAAAGTGATTTGGGGTGTCGCCAACAATATAGGCACTCCCTACACCTAACGATGTTTTCGAGCCATCGGTGTAAATAAATGTGGCTTCCGTCATTTGTGCACATAGAGCAGCAAATGCCCGACGGTAAACAAGTGTAGGGGTACCATCCTTGGGAAATTCACATAGGTCTCTGAGCAAGTCGATCCGGGGACGGTGCCAAGGCGGTGTTGTACCCCAAGTTGTCAAGAAGGTTTTAGGAAAGCGGAAGGAAAGAGAATGGAGCAGTTGACGGAAGCGGACTCCCGGGGGTAGTAGGGAGGAGGAGCGGCCTGCATACCCGACATCAAAGGACTCGTCGGAAAAAAGGTTATAGGCTGGATTAGCAGGCATGGAAGACAGATGGCTAGCATAACGACTCAGAAGGACTGCCCGCCGATTGGACAGCGGAGGTTCAGCAGTCTCAGCATAAAGGCTTTCCACAGGGCTGGTGTAAAAAGCTCCAGACACTAAACGTAATCCACGGTGGTGGATAGAGTCGAGACGCCGAAGAATAGACGGCCGAGCAGAGGAGTAGACTATGCCTCCATAATCCAATTTCGAGCGCACTAAGGCGCGATAGAGGCGGAGAAGGACCACCCGGTCCGCTCCCCAAGAGGTACCATTCAGGACACGAAGGGTGTTAAGGGAACGCAGACAGCGAGCCGAAAGATAGGAAACGTGGGAGGACCAGCACAGTTTTCTGTCAAACATAAGACCCAAGAATTTTGCGACGTCGGAAAACGGAAGGTTGACAGGACCTAGATGTAAGGAGGGCGGAAGAAACTCCTTACGTCGCCAAAAATTAACACAAACGGTCTTACTGGGTGAGAAACGGAAGCCGGTTTCGATGCTCCACGAGTGGAGACGATCGAGACATCCTTGAAGACGTCTTTCAAGAAGGCTGGTCCGTTGAGAGCTGTAGTAGATCGCAAAATCGTCCACAAAGAGGGAGCCCGAGACATCAGGAAGGAGACAATCCATAATTGGATTAATGGCGATGGCAAACAGTACAACACTCAGCACGGAGCCCTGGGGTACCCCGTTTTCTTGGGAGAAAGTACGGGAGAGAGTAGTGTTCACCCGCACCCTAAATGTGCGCTCTGCCATAAATTCGCGAAGAAAAAGGGGCAGCCGGCCTCGAAAGCCCCAAGAGAACAGTGTGCGGAGGATGCCTGTCCTCCAACAGGTATCGTACGCTCTCTCCAGATCAAAAAATATTGCTACCGTTTGGCGTTTCCGGAGAAAATTGTTCATGATATAAGTGGAGAGAGCAACAAGATGGTCAACAGCAGAACGATGCTTTCGGAATCCGCATTGGGCTGGTGTTAAAAGACTGCGGGACTCCAGCCACCAAGCTAAACGGTAATTCACCATACGCTCCAAAACCTTACAGACACTACTCGTGAGAGAAATGGGGCGATAGCTAGAGGGGAGATGTTTGTCCTTTCCAGGTTTCGGAACGGGAACGACAATAGCTTCCCGCCATCGCCTGGGAAAGGTACTGTCGGTCAAAATTCCATTATAAAGGCGAAGGAGGTAACGCAGGCTATGGGTTGATAAATGCAGCAACATTTGGACATGGATACCATCCGGTCCTGGGGCGGAGGAGCGAGAAGAAGAGAGTGCATGTTGGAGTTCGCGCATGGAGAAAACAGTATTGTAGCTTTCGCGATTTTGAGAGGAGAAAGCAAGATGTCGCACTTCCGCTGCACGTTTCTTCGGGAGAAACGCTGGCGGGTAATTTGAAGAGCTCGAAATCTCAGCAAAGTGCTGACCCAATGAGTTAGAAATTGCGACGGGGTCCACTAAGGTAGCATGCGCGACAGTGAGCCCAGAGATCGGGGAGAAACTAGGCGCGCCTGAGAACTGTCGAAGCCGACTCCAAACTTCCGAGGAGGGAGTGAAGTTGTTAAATGAGCTAGTAAAGAATTTCCAGCTTGCCTTCTTGCTATCGCGGATGACGCGACGGCATCGCGCACGGAGCTGCTTATATCGGATACAGTTGGACAAAGTTGGATGGTGACGGAAAATGCGAAGAGCACGTCGCCGCTCACGTATTGCGTCACGGCATGCCTCGTTCCACCAAGGAACTGGGGGGCGCCGGGGCAATTCGGAGGTGCGTGGTATTGAACGTTCCGCAGCTGTGAGAATAACGTCGGTAAAATGTGTGACCTCATCGTCGACGCTGGGAAAGCGACGGTCATCGAATGTCGCTAGAGACGAAAAAAGTGTCCAATCGGCTTGGGCAAACTTCCAGCGTCGCGAGCGCATATATGGCAGTTGAGGCTGCAGTCGAAGAACACATGGAAAGTGGTCACTCGAGTGTGTATCATCAAGGGCGAACCATTCGAAGCGCCGAGCTAGCGGAACAGTACCGACCGCAAGGTCCAAATGGGATAAATTTGCCGTGGAGGCAGACAAAAATGTAGGGACCCCAGTGTTGAGGCAGACTAGATCCGCTTGGTGGAAGACGTCTAGCAATAGTGAGCCACGTGGACAAGGATGTGGAGATCCCCAAAGCGGGTGGTGGGCATTGAAGTCCCCAACCAGCAAATAGGGGGGTGGAAGCTGATCAAGAAGATGAAGGAGATCAGCTCGTGCCATTGGTGTAGACGATGGAATGTATACTGTACAAAGAGAGAACGTGTATCCAGAAAGGGAAAGACGGACGGCGACAGCTTGGAACGAAGTGTTTAAGGGGATTGGGTGATAATGGAGAGTATCATGGAGCAGAATCATGAGTCCTCCATGGGCTGGAGTGCCTTCAACAGAGGCGAGGTCATATCGGACGGACTGAAAATGAGGGAGAACAAAGCGGTCATGGGGACGCAGCTTTGTTTCCTGAAGACAGAAGATGACCGGCGAGTAGGATCGTAAGAGGATCGACAATTCCTCCCGATTGGCGCGAATGCCGCGGATATTCCAGTGGATAATGGACATAGGGTGAACAGAAAATGGAGGAACGTCACCAAGGGTGCTGTCAACTCAACGACTGCTCAGAGCTTGCGACCGACAGGATGGAATGGCATTCAGTCGAAGGCAGAAGATCCTGATCCATAGGTTGGTCAGGAGCAGCTCCTGCCACCAACGATCGGCCAGTTGACCGGCCACCAACAGTGCGCCTCGGCGACACAGAAGATGGCCGAGGGCGATTTCCGCCAGGTGGTGCTGTAGATGGGACACGCCTTGGCGGAGAAGGAGAGGAACTGTGTTTCTTCGTAGCCTTCTTGGAGGTATGTTTAGATGAAGGAGGAACCGATGGTTGTGAAGTTGCAGTACGTAAAAACTCTTCACGAGAATGCTCTTTTTTGGAAGACTTGGCGTCTGACTTTTGGGCTCGAGATTTAGCAGAACCCGACGAAGGGTGAGCCATAGAGTGGGCAGGCGAAAGAGGTGAGGTTGAACGGGCGATCTTTGCGCTGGCCGATCTGACGACCGTGGTACTAAATGTGAGATCGCAAGTCTGCGTGGCCGCCTCCTTTGTTGGCCGAGGAGAAGCAAGGACAGCGCTGTATTTTCCTTTCTGAGGCACGGTGGGCTGTCGACTGGCGAGTAACTTTCGAGCAGCAAAGGTCGACACCTTTTCCTTCACTCTTATTTCCTGGATCAGCTTTTCGTCCTTAAAAACAGGGCAATCTCGAGAGGAAGCAGCGTGGTCACCCATACAGTTGATGCAGCGAGGGGATGGAGGTGGACAAGCACCCTCATGGGCATCCCGGCCACACGTAACACATTTGGCCGGATTGGAACAGGACTGGCTGGTGTGATTGAACCGCTGACATCGATAGCAACGCGTAGGGTTCGGGACATAAGGGCGAACGGAAATTATCTCATAGCCTGCTTTGATTTTTGATGGGAGTTGAACTTTGTCAAATGTCAAGAAGACAGTGCGGGTTGGAATGATGTTCGAGTCAACCCTTTTCATAACCCGATGAACAGCGGTGACGCCCTGGTCAGACAGGTAGTGCTGAATTTCTTCGTCAGACAATCCATCGAGGGAGCGTGTATAAACGACTCCACGCGAGGAATTTAAGGTACGGTGCGGTTCCACCCGGACAGGGAAGGTGTGGAGCAGAGAAGTACGCAGCAATTTTTGAGCCTGGAGGGCACTGTGTGTTTCCAACAACAGGGTGCCATTCCGTAGTCTGGAACAAGACTTTACAGGACCCGCAATTGCGTCGACACCTTTCTGAATAATGAAAGGGTTGACCGTGGAAAAGTCGTGACCTTCGTCAGACCGAGAAACAACAAGGAACTGTGGCAGCGATGGAAGAACCGTCTGTGGCTGAGACTCAGTGAACTTACGTTTGTGAGCAGACATAGTGGAAGGTGAGGAAACCATTGCGGAAGAATCCCCCATGATTACCGGCGTCTCCGATGGCGCGCTCCTCCCTTGTGGGGGCCCTCACCGAGGGCACACCCGCCTTAGGTGATTGTTCACACCTCAGGTCACACCTCCCGACAAACGGACGGAGGGACCAATCGGCACTTTCGGAAGGTATCAGCTCGGGTAATCACCCCTCCCTGGGCCTGGCCTTTACCAGGGGGTACGTACGTGTCCTACCTGTCTACCCGGGGCGGGGAATTACGCGTTACCCCGTCACCGGCTACGCATGGAAGTGCGTGGGTCGGCCTTCAGACACGCACAGGGAGGAAGAAAGAGAAAGGGAAAGGAAAGAAGAGGGGGTCTCAAACGCCGCAGCGGAGAAAAGGGTAAAGAGAAGAGGTAAGGAAAGGAGAAGGACAAAGGAAGGAAGAAGACATACAAGCAAGGAAGAAGAAGAATGCGGTACATTTACAAGCGTCCGTCTCCGGACGTAGGCGCAAACCATACTCCCAGAGGGGGAGAAAGTGAAGGAAACAGCCAGAGGTGAGGGGGGGGGGGTGAAGACAGGGGATGGGGAAGGATGCGGAAAGGGAAGGTATGCAGCCCGGAAAGGAAGGAAGGCCACATTAGCTCGGGGCCCCGTGCTCGCTACGCACGTATCCACAAAAGAGTTGTGGATCCCCTGGGGGGGTCAGTTGGCTTGCGGAGTATGGATGTAGATGTAGATGTAGATGTCTTGACCTGACGACTGGGTGACAGGTGCCACATTTATGGTGATAAGCTACAGAATATAGCAAACCCTATGAAAAAATCATTCATTGTCAGCAGATACCTGCTATGCGGTTTTTTAATAATGAAAGGGTCAAAACCGAAGAAATGGGCAGCAGAAATAAAGGTTTGATTTAATACGCGTCCCTGCAGACAGTTAACTGTAGCAAGTCTGAAAAAGATAACACCTCTGCATCAGATGTTCAAAGACCTGGAGCACCAGGTAGTGAACACGGACTACATCAAGGCAGTCCAAGTCTTTATAAAAGAAAATAGCCATACATCTCGGCATCGGTGTCGACGTAATTCATCAAGTTGTTCTAGATAGCTGTAGTTCGGCAAAATGTGTGTACGAGAGTATCAGTATGAAACTTATGCGTAGATTTTACGACGACTAAGATGGATTCTTACAGGTAATTGTTACATGAGATGAACGCTGGGTGACTATAGATCAAGATAACCCGCAACTTACAGCATTCAACCATGTTTACTGTGTTTTGCAAAGGAAGTGAGTGATTAAGGAACACCATGGATACTTGACTGGTGTTTGGAAGTCAAAAGAAGCACAACCTTAGCCTTGCGGCGATGAGTAATCGTCGTGGAATTCAGAGGTTACGAGTTTGTATAAAATAGCCGATCCGGCAATCGCTGCCATTATAAATTTCAAATCGAAATGCCTTGCAGATCCATTTTATTGGCCAAGCCAAGCGCCCAAAAACTTTCCCTTGGAATTGATTTTGTTTAAGGTAAAGAGATGAAAACTCGATCTACAGTTGTCTACGAAGAGTGGCAGTTGTTTGATGTGCGTTGCGAACACGTCACACTTGAGCAGGGTTGCGGGCGACGAGTTTGACTTGTAGTGGTAGTATAGAAATGCGGTTATATATCAAATTTTTGCCAATAGAAGAATCTGATGACGGTACCGTATGTCACCGAAAACGGTTGTGTTAGATATCTAGATAAACGGGTGAAGGTGTTACCATGAATTCTCTTGTACACAGCAGTCGTTGCCCCACTCTCCATTCAAAATAGAAAATGAATACAGGAAACGGCTGTCTATATTCACTAACCATCTTAAAGACGTATTCCGAAGCCTTGAAACAGATCGTTACATTTTTTGTGTATTGAGAAATTACGTTATTACAACACTTCTGTATGATGTAACACTCAAAAATAAATTTTGGTTTTCGTTATATAGGAAACTGATCACAGTCGAAAATATTATAACCTTTGTCTGAAATGAGAAATATACAGATTTAATGACGAGAATAACTTTTGAACATTTGTGAACCTTGAGGCAACAGTATAAATACAAAACGATAGTTTAAAGTGTGTAATAAATAACACAAAATTTTACAAACATGTCATTCAGTAATACAGGCATTTAGTAGAAAAAGTAAAAGAACCGTCAGTAAGGAACTATTAATTTAAGGTTGACTGGTAACGAAAATTAATGGAGTTACCTGAATGGTCCATGACGTGAACTTGGTAAAATCCAGACTTATTAACAGACTCACTTAATGAACGTTTAAATGCTCCTGAAGGCACAAACAGAAAACAAGACCTCGCAAGATCATCGACGCCAGAAGGGAGAGTAATTCAGTGAAGGATTAATTATTTCGACAGGAGAAAACTACGTGGGCGTCTATCGACCACGAATTAGTGAAGGTTCCGAAATTTTACTGAATTAAAGAAATGTGAGACGGAAATGTTATTGTAAATGTATGACGCTGGCAAAAAATTCTTACCATGAGATTAAAACGATATCTGATCGGGTGAGAAAAAGCTTTAGAAAATCGGTAACATAAACAATGGTGTCTTGGTCGATCAGTGGAACGACTAGTAGAGGATAAAATACATAGAAAAAGTTAAATGTTAGAATATCCGGAAAAAAATTGTATCCGCATAGATTTATAATCGAATAAAACAGAGTAAAAATAATATGATCGTGTACTCTAATACTGAGAACATTATTAAGAAAAATAACCAGATAAAAGGGTAAAATTCGTATACATTTTCCCTGGTGCCACCATGAGAGTTGAAGGTACGAGTGAGAGCTGTCGCCGGCCGGAGTGGCCAAGCGGTTCTAGGCGCTACAGTCTGGTACTGCGCGACCGCTACGGTCGCAGGTTCGAATCCTGCCTCGGGCATGGATGTGTGTGATGTCCTTAGGTTAGTTAGGTTAAAGTAGTTCTAAGTTCTAGGGGACTGATGACCTCAGGTGTTAAGTCCCATAGTGCTCAGAGCCATGAGAGCTGTCTGGCATACGCCCCAATTACATGCCTGGCATACGCCCCAATTACATGCTGCCCAGTAAGCAGAGTTGCCGCTCTGGTAGTCTGCCTAAAGGCGTTAGGTTTAGCTTCTAAGAAGCGCGTCATCTGAGTGTACGTTCACATCTGGTTCTCCCGACAGATTGTGAGACGCTGAATACATGCCTAAGGATTTTTCAACTCAATAAAGAAAACGCAATAATTACCAATCAAACAGAAACTTTGGCTTGTAATTTCCAACAGATTTTATGTAACAATTGCATGACAACCGCAAACTGTTGTTACCTCAGAATAATGTACACAATTTTCTTAGAATTTGAAACATTAGGAAACAAACAAAATGTCTACGGGTGTCAAAGCCCACACCAAACAATAAATAATTTTAAAACTCTCTTTACATAAACCTTAAGAATCATACGAACAATAAATGGTTCACTGAGAAAAAGTCCCACAGAAGCAGGACATCTTTTAAGACATAACAGGAGAAACAACTCACAGTTTCTCTTTCTGAAGGAGATGAAAGACATCTTTCAGGTATTACAAAATTTCAGAGACAAGTAATGCCACATCAGCGGTGCGCGGAAACTACAGCTCAGATCGAGCCTGAATGAAATCTGAAAGGAACGGTGAAGACGGAAAGACGGACACCTCTTTGTAACCAGGGACAAATAATAAAATACTCGAATTAAATTCGCAGAATAACTAGAGTCTATTGATAAACACAGCGACCGCGCTGTCGGTTGCAACTCAAACTGGCCGCCGCCAAGGCGTCGTCCCCCAATTAAACGACCAGCTACAAAGACGACGCGCACCTCTGATTACACCACTGAAACAAGAACATGAAACCACACAGAAATTGGGCAGTATCCAGAGTAACACAGTCCTTAAAACATTGGAAAAATTTCAAAACAGGAATACGGCCACATGGGACCCACAAGCCAGTCACATTCAGCAGTTCCTACTAACTTGAAGTAGTAATGTGTACAAATTACTTCCCCAAAAGTTTTCGATAACACGTCACTATTTGCTTTTGTAAATTAATAATTAAAATGTTCAAAATATAATCCCGTTGCAAATAGTGAAGTTTTTAATTATGCCATTGGTTCTGTCCCTCCCCTTTTTACTACTTCTTCACTAGAACTTAATCAAGAAAAAAGAGTCGCTAATTGAAACACAACACAATTCCACGATTATCTTCTGGTAACAGTAACACATTAATAATAAACTTCTCACATTCAGCACAGACGAGACCATCGCCCTATCACTAGACACAGTACAGACTGGCCGACCGCACGCACGTCTCCGTCCGCAGCCCCACTGCCCACGTGACAGAAAGAGGCGGAGCTCAAACAGCGACCGCCGACAACGAGACTGCACACCGGAGCGCCAACCAACCGACAAAACCAGCCCTCTCCCCACAGCATCGTGCGCTTGAATAGCCGAAAAGCGATCAAAGGGGAAAACCACGGCCACGTGATACTGAGTCGATCGCAGAGATGTTAAATGAATACAGAGAAGCGAATGACGCCAACGGGCGACGTATCAAATTGTAGTATCAATTATCTCACTCATAGGTGATCACAGCACATGGCAATTTGTTTGGGGTAGGAACCAATACAATCACATCCTCATCACGAGCGCAATACGACAGAATCAGGTTACGTTCGCGGTGTAGAACACGTAGTGTTCATCTAATCACTCTGACACAGTTTCAGGTTGAAGGTGTTGTGCAGTAACTTAGTGTAGATGTCTGCAACAGACTGACTGAGCCTCACCACTTAATTGTAAACGTGTGTACTGTTTGTTAGTGAGAGATGACTGTATTTTATCGAAAGTCTCATATCGATTCTCGTAAACATTCCCATTAACACCAGTGTTTAGAATTGAACTTACTCTTTTACAGTAAACGATGATGAATTTCTTGTCTCTGTATTGTTTCGGAAGATCGGTGTAACAGTTTAGACTTATTCGTGGTGGGTTCGATTGCAATAAATGATCTGCTGGTGTGGCCACGAACAAATTGTACTGAAGAAAACACAACTATATAGCTGCGGAAAGAATAACCGTTTCCATGAAACAATTTATTCATTGTGTTATGTCGTATTAAGACCCTTTTTAGAAAAAAATGTATTAAATATAACTATTTTGTTCTACTGTGGAACTTTATAACATTAATATATGAAAGTATTCGCAGCGAAGAGTTATATTACCTGTACCAGATATAAGACCAACACTCTCATATCCGCACTCCTAGCTTCTGTGCGATTCTTTTGAAGATGCGGGATAAATCCAAACACGTCGTATCTATAGGAATTTTCGAGTGTGTGTGCAAATGAAATATTCGTTTCTTTTTAGTAACTGTAGGGACCCCCTCTCTCCGCCCTTCTGCTGTTGGTTATACAGATGGCGCTTGCCTGGTATTTCCCAGCAAAGGGAGCCAGACTTCTTCGTGTCTCAAGCAAATCGTGTCTGAAAGCCAGTGGTGGTCTCTGTCAGAAACTCCCATAGTTCTCAAATTAAAGTTCTCTGCAAACGGAATAAGGTAAAAGTTTCGCCAAGCTATAAAGTTTTTCTACAGTTCACAAGTGTTTTATTACACAGCTTCCTAACTGAATCAGAGCCCGTAATGTATTTCAGTCAATCTCATAAACGGGTGTTGCATTATACATACATCAAAGAAAGTTTTGCATTACCCTGCTTCCCATAACTTCTGACTATGGGTATTGAATCACAGACACACTCCATTTGACTGTTCAGAGATATCACTAAACCCGCCCAAAGATGTTAACAACCATGCATGAGCAGCGCCTATTAGACGAGGGTCCGACAGCCGATCGGTTCGTCATTCCACCAGGAAGGAGGTACACGGCTCGTGTTGTCTGTTGTTCAACCATGCCTATACATTCAATACCGCGGTTCCATCGCGTCTGCATTGTAACTTTGCGCCAGGAAGGGCTCTCAACAAGGGAAGTGTCCAGGCGTCTCGGAGTGAACCAAAGCGATGTTGTTCGGACATGGAGGAGATACAGAGAGACAGGAACAGTCGATGACATGCCTCGCTATTACTGCAGTGGATGACCGCTACGTACGGATTATGGCTCGGATGAAACCTGACAGCCGAGCGGTTCTAGGCGCTACAGCCTGGAACCGCGAAACCGCTACGGTCGCAGGTTCGAATCCTGCCTCGGGCATGGATGTGTGTGATGTCCTTAGGTTTAACTAGTTCTAAGATCTAGGGGACTGATGACCTGAGCAGTTAAGTCCCATAGTGCTCAGAGCCATGAAACCTGACAGCAACGCCAGCATCTTGAATAACGCTTTTCGTGCAGCCACAGGACGTCGTGTTATGTCTCAAACTGTACGCAATAGGCTGCATGATGCGCAACTTCACTCCGACGTATATAGCGAGTTTCATCTTTGCAACCACGACACCATGCAGCGCGGTACAGATGGGCCCAGCAACATTGCGAATAGACCGCTCAAGATTGGCATTGCGTTCCCTGCACCGATGAGTGTCACATATGCCTTCAACTAGACAATCGTCAGAGACGTGTTTGGAGGGAACCCCGTCAGGCTGAACGCCTTAGACACACTGTCCAGCGAGTGCAGCAACGTGGAGGTTCCCTGCTGTTTTGATGTGGTATTATGTGGGGCCGACGTACGCCGCTGGTGGACGTGGAAGGCGCCGTAACGGCTGTAGAATAAGTGAATGCCAACCTACGACCGATAGTGCAACCATGTCGTCAGCATATTGGCAAGGCATTCGTCTTCATGGACGACAATTCGCGCCCCCAATGTGCACATCTTGGGCATGACTTCCTTCAGGATAGCGACATCGCTTGACTTGAGTGGCCAGCATGTTCTCCAGACATGAACCCTTTCGAACGTGGCTGGGATAGATTGAAAAGGACTGTTTATGGACGATGTGATCCACCAACTACTCTGAGGGATCTACGCCGAATTGCCGTTGAGGAGTGGGACAATCAGGACGAACAGTGCCCTGATGAACTTGTGGATTGTATGTCACGACGAATAAAGCCGTGCATCAATGTGGGAGGAAGTGCTACTGGGTATTAGTGGTACCGGTGTGTACAGCAATCTGAACCACCACCAATGAAGGTCTCGCTGTATGGTGGTACAACATGCAATTTGTGGTTTTGATGAGCAATAAAAAGGGCAGAAATGATGTTTACGTTGATCTCTATTTCAGTTTTCTGTACATCACCGAAGTGATGCAAAACTTTTTTTGATGTGTGTATTGCTGTCAAAACTGGTGGAGAAATATATTGTATTCCTTTCAGAGGCTACCGTCTTGGCTGTCTTCACTTCTCAGGTGCCTTTGTTTGTAACATTTAATCAAAGGGGCAATTGTCTTTCATAACGTGCCCGGTCTTCTATTGAGTCTTTAATATTTTTTGTGGAATCTAAAATTTAAAAAACCTCTCTCACACCGGCCTGATTTAGCTTCACTGATCAGGCTAGTAAAAACATGCGTATGTTAAGGGAATTTTCATTCACAAAGCAGGCTTATCACATTCACACAGTTCAATACTGTTCTATCCTGATTAAATTGGGCTTAACTTAAATTCCATAAGGCAGTGAAGCAATTTCGAAGTCTCGGTGCGACGAAAATTGTCAGTCGATCTCCTGGAAACATTTGTAATAATTATTAACTTTCGGTGATCACATGGGGAAGACCGGAGATCTGCTGGTAAGACCGTGTTAGCCTATTTATTTGAAGTAACTGGCTATCTTGAGCATACAAAACGGTAGGTTCGTCCAGTGTAAATCAGACGTTCCCCACTGATCCCGTGCAACACAGCGTAGTAAGCAGACACTGTCAATAATAATCAGTTAAATAATACGCGAACACACTTACTTTAGTTTAGTTCATGTATTAAATTCCTTCTCATACAGAATCTCATCAAGATGGCGGCTAGCTCAACAATACATACATATACATCCTCCTTCTTTCACGACTAATCGGCAAGAATTCCTTCATTCTTTTCATAAGAGAAGGAGGAGTAGGAGGAGATTAGTGTTTAACGTCCCGTCGACAACGAGGTCATTAGAGACGGAGCGCAAGCTCGGATGAGGGAAGGATGGGGAAGGAAATCGGCCGTGCCCTTTCAAAGGAACCATCCCGGCATTTGCCTGAAGCGATTTAGGGAAATCACGGAAAACCTAAATCAGGATGGCCGGAGACGGGATTGAACCGTCGTCCTCCCGAATGCGAGTCCAGTGTGCTAACCACTGCGCCACCTCGCTCGGTTCATAAGAGAAAACATAGATAGCAGAGAAGCTATTCCATGGAGTAAATGGACGCTCCAAGGAATAATTGGGCTTCTAACTACTTTGCATTGATAATCGGTAAGATAAGAAGAGATATTTCGAGATATGTACTGAGTTATATAATTTATAAAATTTCTGAAAATATCGCGGAGAGACCGCTGCAAGAGACATTACAAGTCCCTTTCTACATTTACAGTTACCGACGAGACAGAACATAATGACTACAGTCTCCCACAAAATAGAATGCTGCCTATTGACGTTTCGTATAGCTGACGCAGTAAGGAAAGTATATAAGCGGAGCACATACGAATTCTTTCGAAGATACTACAAATGGGGAAATCCAGTAACATACACTGCTCTGCCAAAACATTAAGGCCATTCTCCATAGCGACGTTGGATGCTGCTTGGTGGCGTTGCGTGCGGGCACGTGACGCTATGAGGAAAGTGTGCGAGCGGTGCAGAAACGGACGGAGGATTCACTAGAGAAGGTATGGGCTGCAAATGGCGAAATCCATTGGTATATGTTACAAAAGGCAGATTATTATTAGCCATAGCCTGTGAACGAGTATCTCGGAAACGGCGAAGCTGGTCTAGTTTTCACGTGCTACTGTTATGAGCATCAACAGAAGGAGGTAGAAGGACAGTGAAACTACCGCTTGTGCGCATAAGTGTTTCGGACCACGCTGTTCATCGTACATTGTTGAGCATGAAGCTCCGCAGCGGACTATCCCTACGTGTTCACATGTTGACTCAAAAATGGTTCAAACGGCTCCAAGCACTATGGGACTTAACATATGAGGTCATCAGTCCCCTAGACGTAGAACTACTTAAACCTAACTAACGTAAGGACATCGCACTCAGCCATGCCCGAGGCAGGATTCGAACCTGCGATCGTAGCAGCAGCACAGTTCCGGACTGAAGGGCCTAGAACCGCCTTGCCATAGCGGCTGGCACACATTTTGACCCAACGACATCGTAATTACGATTGCAGTAGCCACGGGACCATCGGTATTCTACCGTCGATCAATGAAACGTGTCGACTCTTCGGATGAATTACGTTTTAGGTGCACTAAGTCGATGGTCGTCTTTACAAATGCCGGCATGAGGTGAACGGCAGCTTGGAATGTGCAGCATCCCAAGGACGCAGGCTGGGTGGGAGCAGTATTACGCTATGGGAAACATTGCCTTGGGTTGCGTGGGACCTGTGGAAGTAATCGAAGACACGCTGACAGCTGCTAACCACCTCCATCCCTTCGTGCTTGACGTCTTCATCGACGGCAATGTCATCGTTCAGCAGTATAATTGTCCATGTCTCGGAGCCAGAGCCATGCTACATTAGTTTGAGGAGCAATTTAGTGAACTGACGTTGACGTCTCGGCGACCAAATGCGCCTGATGTAAATCCTATGGAACCCATTCGAGTCGCTGTCGGGCACCATCATCGTGTGAGCTAGTTAGCGGCCCATTATTTAAGTGAATTACATGACCTGTGCGGAGCACCATCGTCCCATAAAGCATGGTGTCTTCCCCGACAAAGATGGCATCTTTCAGCATGACAATAGTCCGTATAACAAGCCTAGAATGGTGCTACAGTAGTTTCACAATCATGATTGGGATTCTTTTGGGCACCAAATTCACTTGACCTGAAAGCGATCGAACGAATGTAGGATGCTACTTGGCGTCAGCTACACGACCACGATGTCGTGCTACATACTTCTTCTCAAATCTATGTCGAGTAATACTGTATTAAGCAAGGGGCCATAAACTTGGAGTCTAAAATGAATACTTAAAGAGCTATGAGCGCTTCTTCATCTATAATATTATGAAACAAATTTCTTCTACCGCACGCCCTTTGATTTCCGTATTTTGAGAGGATGTAGTACAGACCAAAATAAGAAAAAAACTGTCTAGCGCAAGTAGGCACTAAAATGCATACCTTAGTAGCTATGAGCACTTATTCAGTAGAATAGATATGTTTCACAGCAGCGAAAGTGAGCGACTGCTACTAACTCTTAAGCTATGCTCTTTTGGAGCCCATGTGTACTAGATACTATTATTTTGGTCCACACTAGCTTGACTTTTTTGGTTCTAATGATCGTTCCTGTCATGTCCCTGAAAATTGACCATTACTCCTGGGACATTTTTAGTGTCAATTGAAACGATAGTTATGAAGATGCCTTACGAAAAATCCACAATATCAAGTCTAACTGAAGCGCTAAGTAGTTTATTGTTAACACTGTAGTATTAACACTGTAGTATGTTCATGTGCTTCTATTCAAAGTTGGTTTTTTGAGACATATGTGTACCACTCTTTATCTGGGATTCATAGGTATTTGGCGTGGTGTTCTCTACACTGACGATCCAAAACATTATGACCATCTGTTTAATAGCGTGTTGGTCCATACATCAGCGATGCTGCTTGTTATGGATTCTACAATTCCTTGAAAGGATTCCGGAACTATGTAGCACCAGATGTCTACCCACAGGTCAAGCAATACCCGCAAATTATGGAATGGTGGTTTACGGGCAAGCAGCTGGCGTGCGATATGTGTTCCACTGAGTACAGATCATGCGCGTTTGTAGACCCTGACATCAATGTGAGTTCACCATAATGCCCCTCAAAACACCGCAACACGATTCTGACCTTGCAACACGGACAGTTATCCTACTCGAAGATGTCAACGCCATAGTGGGAGACTTCAAACATGAAATGATGCGGCTGGTCCGCAATAAAGTTCACGTAGTTCTGTGCTGCCACGATGCCTTCGATTAACACCACAGATCCCACGGAAGCCCAACTCAATGTACCCCATAGCATAACTCTGCCCTCACCGGCCTGCATTCGGCGCGGTGCATGTTTCGTGCAGCCATTCGCCTGGATGATGGCGTGTAAGGAATTAACTATCGACCTGGTGTAACAAGAAATACGATTCATTCGACAAGCGACAAGTTTGTATTGATCCACGGTGAAAATTGAATGATGCTGTGCCTACTGCAGTCATAACTGACGATGTCGTTGAGTCAACACAGGAACAGGTAGCGGTCGCGTTATGTGGAGCTCCACGTTCAACAATGGCCTTTTGAACTGTGTACCCCGGAACACTTGTGCCTGCACCAGCAATGTACTCTGTCATCAGATCTGCCACGGATCGCTGTGAATCCAGGATTACACAGCGGGGGAGCCTCCGACCTGTATGTTTTGTGATGAGACGTGGTCGTCCAGTATTATAGGCCTACTCGTTATTTCAACCACTTTCCATAGGTGCTCACGACAGTAGAATGCCAACGGGTTTCCAGCTTCACAGTTTTAGAGATTCTCGTTTCCAGCCTTCAAACATGAAATGATGCGGCTGGTCCGCAATAAAGTTCACGTAGTTCTGTGCTGCCACGATGCCTTCGATTAACACCACAGATCCCACGGAAGCCCAACTCAATGTACCCCATAGCATAACTCTGCCCTCACCGGCCTGCATCTTGAATAACGCTTTTCGTGCAGCCACAGGACGTCGTGTTATGGCTCAAACTGTACGCAATAGGCTGCATGATGCGCAACTTCACTCCGACGTATATAGCGAGTTTCATCTTTGCAACCACGACACCATGCAGCGCGGTACAGATGGGCCCAGCAACATTGCGAATAGACCGCTCAAGATTGGCATTGCGTTCCCTGCACCGATGAGTGTCACATATGCCTTCAACTAGACAATCGTCAGAGACGTGTTTGGAGGGAACCCCGTCAGGCTGAACGCCTTAGACACACTGTCCAGCGAGTGCAGCAACGTGGTTCGTAGACGTTGTTATCGTCGTCGCCGGCGATTGCTTGTCTACAAAACACTTGTAAATGTGGACGGCACTCTTGGTGCTTCGACATCTTCCTCCAAGGGGAAAAAGAACGAGGTCAGGGGAGTAGGTAAAACAGCTCAATTTGTTCTTATCAATGGACCTACTTTGTTTTGTGGCGCGAGGTTTAATTTCTCTTTAATGAAGAGTTCAACTTCTTCAGGTTTAGGTAATGGATGGATAACTGTTGCTTTCGTTGCATGTAACAGTGCAGGGAGAGCAGGTTTGGAATCCTTTGAAACCCGTGAAATTTTAGCTTACAGAACTATACCTGTTTCTGAGATTATTATCTCTGGTGAGGGTTCCTACCTTATGCCACATGGGAGTTTATCTTTGACTTGTCGTAGACGTGTTAAGATAAATTCAGATTGTAACATTCACTTATGGGTGAAGGCAAGTGGTTCATCCTCTTTGGAAGATTGTCGCATTGTGGGTGACTGTACTCTGTATAACCATTGAACGAGTTCTCAAAAAAAAGGCCCTTTTAAGGGCCACAATACTACACATTGATCTTGCCAAAAGCCGAGAAGCGATTCTTCTTGGTGTTGTAGCTCTCTGGGGCACCCTGGGATGCTCTCTGGGTAACTCTCTGGGTGCTCAATAGATGACAGCACAGTAGAGCGTGTGACCTTGAGTGTGCGAGAGAGAGCGCTTGGAGCCGCGAGTATTCGTATAAATACATAGCGTTATTACCAGTTGCTGGATGCCCTCTCTCCCTCCATTTATCCTTCCTATCAACTCTGATCCTCCCTCCCCCTCCTTTCCTCTGTCCTTTCCCTGGGCTCCCTCTTCCCCCCCCCCTTCCGTCCTGTTTCCTCCCCACTACGGCTCTCCCTACCTCCCTTCTCCCCCCCCAGTCCTTTTGTATTCCCCTCCTCTACCTACCCCCCTCCCTGTCGCGTCTGCCCCCAACCCCTCTTATGGGTCCTCATCCTCCATCAGCTCCTTTCCCGGTTCCCCCCCCCCCCCCCCCTTCGCTTTTACTCTCCTTTCCCCCCTTTTGTTTTCCCATCTCCTGTCCAGTTTCCCCCACCTGCTCTCGACTGTGGTGTCACCTTTGCCGACTTTTTCGTGCTGTGTTCTAGTGCCTATTCAGTGTTGTGTTGCGAACAGAAACCATGCTGTCGCTGGGTGTGAATTTTATATACTTTGCGAACAGAATCCAGACTGTCGCCGTGTTTTTTTTTTTTTAACTGTCTGTTGTTTTCCCTGTCTGCTCCGTATGTATTTTTATTCGCTTCATCATCCCTCTGTTGCTTGTTTTAATTTCCCCATTTTCTTTTCACCTTGTTACTCACTAAGTCCCCGATTTTATCGCCTGTTTTTTATTATTATTTATTCTCCTGCTCTTTGTCAGAAAATCTGTAGGCTGCAGAGCGGCGTCCTAAGCTGCTGCCAGCCCGCCCCCTTTGGGGGGAATTGAAATTCAATAAAGAAAAAAAAAAAAAAAAAAAAAAAAAAAAAAAAAAAAAAAAACCAGTTGCTGTTTGCCGTTTTCTTCTTGGCCAGAATCAACTTTCTGTACACAGGTACTGCGTCGAAAATGTCAGTTAACAACAAAATAGCAAAAGAAAGTTTTTGTTTCAAGTGCGACTAGTAGTGAGACACTACGTTTTGTGTTATTACAAATAGAGAAATATCGCAGGAGGTTTTTATCTACTAGAATCCGAGTAAAAAAGAAAAACTCTTTTCATATGTTGTACATTTTGGAACTCCCGAGCGAAGCACAGCTTGGCACCAGTCAGTTTCCTGGTATGGCACTAGAACTTTCTTATGAAATATTTCTTCTAGGATTATCTCATTATATTTTCCCTGTGATGCGGTCAGCATCATAATTCTGCGGTATCAAAATACCTTCTCAACTTTTTGGGTACCAAAGAGTTACATTCTTTTTTTACTCTCGTGACAAACCTGAGATTTGACACTTAGAACCTCGTCACCTCCTGCTCCTCCACCTCCACCTCCAAGAATGTTGTTAGGGGCGTAGGTAAAACTGCTCAATTTGTTCTTTTAAATGGGCCTACCTTATTTTGTGGCGCGAGATTTAATTTTTCTTTGATGAAAAGTACTACCTCTTCCAGCTTGGGTAATGGTTGGATTACTGTTGCTTTTGTTGCATGTAACAGTGCAGGGAGAGCTGGTTTGGAGTCCTTTGAGACTCGTGAAATCTTGGCTTACCGTACTATACCTGTTTCAGAGATTATTATCTCTGGTGAGGGTTCTTATCTTATGCCACATGGGAGTTTATCATTGACTTGTCGTAGACGTGTTAAGATAAATTCTGATTCTAATATTCACTTATGGGTTAAGGCTCATGGTTCTTCCTCTTTGGAAGATTGTCGTATTGTGGGTGTGTATCAGAACAATTTTCCATTAGTCAGAACCGCTTATACCAGTGGATTTCCTCATTTTTGGCCCGTATTTTCACTATAGTGATTGCCCATTCGTCTCTCTTCCGTTTACTTATTTCTTTATTGCGTCACGTCCCGGCAACACCACCAGGGGCGCTCAACTTCGCGCTGAGCAGTGGACATAATCTTCAGTTAAAACTTGCAGGCTGAGAGGCCGTGGTCGATGTATAAAATGTCCACCTGACGTTTCGTCTCCATCTGCGGGAGACATCTTCTGAGGTCGTCCGGCTACTGCCACTGAGGCTCCAGGTACTCTTGCATTTATAGAGCGCATAGAGGGCACCACCATTCGTCACGTGATGCCGACGGTATGCCTATCTTTGGAAGGCGTCATCATTCTCGATTAAGAGTAATCGATTGTCATTCTGCTTGCGTAACGTCGACATCCATATTTTGTCTAACTTTAAAACTTTCTCTTTTGTATTTAAAATTTTTATGGTGTTGTGAATCTCTATTGCTTCTCGATACATGCGCACATGATAATGGGATGTTCGTGCTAGAACGCTTGTCTCATTAAATTGAATTTCGTGGTTCCCATCTCGAAAAACATGCTCAGCTACGGCCGATTTTTCAATGTGTCCTAAGCGACAGTTTCTTTCATGTTCGGCAAAGCATGTGTTTATACTTCTTTCCTATATATACTTGTCCACATCTGCATGGAATTTTGTATACCCCAGGTGTTGCTAGGGGCTGTCGGGCGTCTTTTGCAATTCTTAAATATTCCTTAATCTTCTAAGTGGGTCTCAAGATTGTTTCGATCCCATTCTTGCCCAGAACTTTCCCGATGCGGTCCGTTGGCATCACGTGACGAATGGTGGTGCCCTCTATGCGCTCTATAAATGCAAGAGTACCTGGAGCCTCAGTGGCAGTAGCCGGACGATCTCAGAAGATGTCTCCCGCAGATGGAGACGAAACGTCACGTGGAAATTTTATACATCGACCACGGCCGCTCAGCCCGCAAATTTTAACTGAAGACAACACCGGCCGGGAAAGCCTACATTGTATGGTAGTGGACATAATGTTTTGGCATATCAGTGTGTATCACCTGTTCCATATTTCAGAATTTATTGCGAGGTTAAGAGTTCCGGCGTTTGTTCTTGAGTTCTAGTTTACATATCATAACTAAGTGATTTCAGCGTTAGTCGTCACATCAAAACTGACTTACATACGAAATAAGAGCAGGAGGTGACGAGGTTCTAAGTGTCAAATCTCAGGTTTGTCACGAGAGTAAAAAAAGAATGTAACTCTTTGGTACCCAAAAAGTTGAGAAGGTATTTTGATACCGCAGAATTATGATGCTGACCGCATCACAGGGAAAATATAATGAGATAATCCTAGAAGAAATATTTCATAAGAAAGTTCTAGTGCCATACCAGGAAACTGACTGGTTCTAGGTGCCAAACTTTTTACAAGTCGACTCTCGTAAAGAATAAAGCAACTAGCCACTGCCAACCACGCTGTTTATGTATACAAATAACGGTTTCGGAGTGACAGGTTCATTTTCAGATGGCTTTTCACTTTTATATTACAGTTGTTGTTCTTTACATTAGTTGTTGGCTGTTTCCTTTCCAACAGCTAATGTAAATAACAAAAAATTTAATATAAACATGAACAGCCGTCTGAAGACGAACCTGTAGATTCGAAACCGCTAATGGCACTATTCGTATAAATACATAGCGTTATTACCAGTTGCTGGTTGCCGTTTTCTTCTTGGCCAGAATCAACTTTCTGTACACAGGTACTGCGTCGAAAATGTCAGTTAACAACAAAATAGCAAAAGAAAGTTTTTGTTTCAAGTGCGACTAGTAGTGAGACACTACGTTTTGTGTTATTACAAAGACCGTCTGCTGACGCATGTCTCACTTTCTCTACGCCTTGGCATCTGAATTAAGTCTCCGGACATGCAACAGAGTACTGAGAACAAAACAGCACTGATAATGCGTCTATTGGAAAACGGACTCTTAGAAAGTTTTCCATTGCCACGCTTCAAATGACGTCCACTGCTTATATCTGCGGCATATATCACTCATTTGATGCTCTGTCTTTTAATGTAACTATCATCGTTTGCTTAGAGTGAGCTTTTTTTTTATTAAGGTCGTGAAAACATGAGTCAGAAAAGTACTCATAACTTTCAGAATTTTGTTGCAGGAATAGCTGATAGTGAATAACAATAACAACACTCAACAACCGTTTAAATTATAAAAATTATAACAATTAAAAATTGAATAATGATGTGTTTCCAAAAGCTTCATACCTGTATGAAGGTGCTTTATTCGCAGCTACCGGTTCCATGTCAGTACAGATGCATCTTCATGTCTATAGTGGTTGTATGTCCATAATAAAGATGGGCAATTACGGAGTCCCAAGCTTAGGGATTATTCCAAGTTAATAGTCAAGCCACACTGTGGGTTGTCATGATAAAACTGAGTACACACGAAAGATGTTTCTCAAAATCAATAAAGCATGGCTGCTGAATTAGCCAGGCCTAATAATACCCCGTAGGATATATTACAAGATCCAGCAGACTCCAGCTTATAAAACCAATGAAGTAAAACTTAAAATCACGTGTAACTTGCGCATTTCCGCCGTACTGCTAACAGGTCTATATGGGTGTAAGCAAACCGTGATTTTATGCAGCTGGTGTCTACCGAATCTCATAATACATCCTACGAGGTGTTATCTGGTCTGGCTCATTCAGCACTCATGCTTTGTACATTTTGACAACAATCATGCTTTGTACATTTTGAAAAATATCTTCCTGGTTGTCCTCAATTTTATTATAACAACCCACCACTGTGGTT
Organism: Schistocerca serialis cubense; assembly: GCF_023864345.2. Classification (NCBI taxonomy): domain Eukaryota; kingdom Metazoa; phylum Arthropoda; class Insecta; order Orthoptera; family Acrididae; genus Schistocerca; species Schistocerca serialis. The sequence continues at coordinate 350,356,467 of NC_064641.1, read as the reverse complement.
TCTTTCTTAACATGGATAACTTCCATAAGTTTGGGACTTCGTAATAGGTTATTTTACTACGTTAAAAATATGCTTCGGATTGTTGTTATTCTGGTTGATTACAACATATAAATGGTATTTACAGTCCATATTCTCACAAAATATCTATTATTTTCATGCAAGTAAAACTTAAAAACCATTAAATATCATGATCTGGTCACGTGACCGAAGACGCTCTGTTCTTGGCTGACGCTCTGGTGACGCCACGGGCTAGGAGTAAGACGGTGCTATGTTAAGGAGCGTTATCCTGAGTTACGAGGTTATTACGTACGTTTTCTGCAAAAATTTCAGATATTTAGTGATGGAAAACGCAATTACAACCTTTAAATAACAAGACAAAGTAATTTTGTGAACCCTTATAGTGGAAGCCTTGTGAAAGTTGATGCTTTTATGTTCCACCCGTTTAGAGCGGCGATGTGTGTGACGACAGACATTCTTTTCCATCATTAAACTCGTTCAAAAGAAAGGAACTGTAAATTTCGCAAATGAGTCCGTATATTGTAACTAGATTGTCGACTATCACTCATGAGCTACGACCCAAAGCACAACAAAATTATTCTTGGCAAAACTTACTGCTGAGTTCCTCTCTAGAAGACACTCAGCAGGGGACTCTGGTAACAGGATTCGGGGGCACAACGAATAATGCATCTGACTGCAGAAGCCCGCATCTCGTGGTCGTGCGGTAGCGTTCTCGCTTCCCACGCCCGGGTTCCCGGGTTCGATTCCCGGCGGGGTCAGGGATTTTCTCTGCCTCGTGATGGCTGGGTGTTGTGTGCTGTCCTTAGGTTAGTTAGGTTTAAGTAGTTCTAAGTTCTAGGGGACTGATGACCATAGACGTTAAGTCCCATAGTTCTCAGAGCCATTTGAACCATTTTTGACTGCAGAAGTCACATGTTCGAATCATATAAGGGTTATATATTTTTAAAAGTTTTACACGAAATAAGAAAATAGCGTTACAAGAACTGATGTAGCAGTTGTTTCGATTGTGGGATTTATTATAAACAGCTTCACATTAGTCTTAGTCTGAAAAATTGATAACAGAGCATAAATGCATTTACTTTGGGAACAAGCAATTCACTTTTTTGGAAATCATTGGTAGTAGTGAAGTTATCACCATACGCCCAGAGCACAACGAGATTTAAGACGATGAGATTATACGGGGGGATATAAAGTGCGTACAAGATGAATGCGACACAAAGGTAAGGGCTTTGATGTGAGTGTAAACTAACGTTAGCGTATGAAGCAGACTTACTTCATCCTTATGTAAGACGATTAGACAATAAGGATCATAGCTGGACAGTATGAAGATAAAAACAGTGGTTCTAATAAAGTAAAAAGTGTGTGGTCAGATTAAGAAGAAAATATCTTTTTGAACGTGACGTGTGTGAAACAGCGAATGCGAATGTAAGCGCATGTAAACAGCAAGGAAAACACAATAATACTCTGTTTCTGATCGGAATGGTGAAGTTTTGTAATTGTGATTTGGTTTTCATATGAGAGGACTGTCAAGTCGTTTTATAAAAGAAAAGTTAAAAATATTCTTTCGGTTGGATTCGAATCGTCGATCTATAAAAGTCGTCTCATAAAACTCGACGGTCTACCTCTCTAACAACTAAACTACCGAATAATTGAGGCGTAGTTGGGTAAAACGACCATTTTCATTAGTTGTTTAATCTCGTTGAACGAAGCAATCCTTCGTTGTAACAGTGGGAGAGTGTATCTTGGAGGGAAGTTAATGTTAACTCACAATGCAACGCATTTTTAAAGTACAAAGAAGGGCAGCTCATTTTGTATTATAGCGAAATAGGGGAGATAGTGCCATAGACACGATACGTGAATTGGAGCGGCAGTCATTAAAACAAATGCGTTTTTCGTTGCGACGGGATCTTCTCATGAAATTTCAATCGCCAATTTTCTCCTCCGATTGCGAAAACATTCTGTTGGCAGCCACCTACATCGGGAGAAATGATCATCGCAATAAAATAAGAGAAATCATTGCTGGCACAGCAATATTTAAGTGCTCGTTTTTCCCGTGCGCCGTTCGAGAGTAGAACGGTAGAGAGACAGCGTGAAGGTGTTTCATTGAACCCTCTAAAATGGTTCAAATGGCTCTGAGCACTATGGGACTCAACTGCTGAGGTCAGTAGTCCCCTAGAACGTAGAACTAGTTAAACCTAACTATCCTAAGGACATCACAAACATCCATGCCCGAGGCAGGATTCGAACCTGCGACCGTAGCGGTCTTGCGGTTCCAGACTGCAGTGCCTTTAACGGCACGGCCACTTCGGCCGGCATTGAACCCTCTGCTAGGCACTTTATTGTGAAAAGCAGAGTAATCATGTAGATGTAGATGTAGATGTAGAATTAGAATAGACCAGTGGTCATATTTTGTAATAGTAATGCTGGGTCTCCAACCTTTGCCATTTTCTCTATGGTTCCTACAGTGACGGCCGATGCAAACGTCCGATACTGATCTCCATCTTATCCGCAACAGAACTAACAAAATTGTCCAAGATTACGATGTTAGTATGTGATATAATGTTTTATATTATTTTGTTAGTTAAATTGTACATGTGGACAAATACCACTATTTTCACAAAAAAATGGTTCAAATGGCTCTGAGCACTATGGGACTTAACATCGGTGGTCATCAGTCCCCTAGAACTTAGAACTACTTAAACCTAACTAACCTAAGGACATCACACACATCCATGCCCGAGGCAGGATTCGAACCTGCGACCATAGCAGACACGCGGTTCCAGACTGAAGCGCCTAGAACCGCACGGCTACACCAGCCGGCACTATTTTCACACTTATGGTCTTTCGCGAGTAGGAAGTTCTCTATTGATGAGTCAAATTTATCTAAAATGTAGACGATCCTGATCGTTAACGATTTTTACCTGCATTATTCGAAGTACAGTTTCTTGCTTTCTACTGACAATTCTGTTTCAGAGAAATAAATAACCTAGATCATCTAATACTTATGGCTGTTCATCACAGTGTGGATAGTGTGACTACTCAGGAACAAGAGAACTGCCTACTGCATCTGCCCAGTAACAACTTAAATAAGGAAGTGATTGAAATATAGAAGTAAAAGCAACAGCCAAGGTAGCTAACTATAATGTTATTTTGACTACCGGTTTCGACAAATCTAAGCTGTTATCATTTGGTCTGTAAAGCATATAGATCGATATTTACAATTATAATCAGGTCATTTACAATAACGTGGGGCACATATTTTCTCGAAATTGATATATACAATATACCTTATGCAAGTACATCTCAGTACATCTCCATCATATGTGCAATATACCATTGGAAGTAGCGACACAACATTTCAGGAACAGGCAGAAAGTGGTAAATCTGCCTGTCAATAGTAAAACAAGGTTTACATAAAACATTATGCATACTGCGACGACTGCAAGAGCTCATGTTGATACAACAGGTGAAAGGAGACTGAGGGTCACAATACAAAGCAAAGATGTTTCAACTACCTGCAGGTGGCGCTGCAGTAGTAAACATACAGAAATATGAAGTATAAGTGAGAGGTTACATCTGAGAAGTCGACAATGGAAAGCAATGTATACATTTCAGTATGAAATTACACAACGCAAGTAATGCAAACCAGAGTATATTGAAATTACAAAATCAATTAAAAGTTTTAAAAATTTTCAAAAACTTTTTAAAATTACAATTCTTGTAAAATTGTAGAAGAAGGTATTGTATTTAAATTTTATTACCTGCTGCTTATGTAGTAAAATAGTTGTAAGGTAAGTACAATGTGTAAAAATAGAGGGCAACTGAATAAGCTTATAGAAGAGCACTCTATGTCTAGGTGATAAGAGTAGAGACACACTGTGCTTCGTCTCAAGTGTGATGGGAGGAGCGCAGGGGAGGGGGGGAGGGGGGACCTTTTAGAACACTTCAAGCCTGAAGCATTAAAATCACCATCTCAACTTTTTTACAATTAATCTAGTCTCGACACGTTTTGGATATGCAGGGTGAAAAACTTAGTACACAGAACTTTTCTCTACAATATGTTATTTATTTGTATATGCTCTCATAACTTCATTTCATCTTTAAATCATTCTTTAGCTTTTTTGCCTATCAATTTTCTAATAAGTGTTATACACTGAAGCGTCAAAGAAACTGGTACAGGCATTCTTATTCAGATACAGAGATATGTAAACAGGCAGAATACAGTGAAGCGGTCGGAAACACCTATATAAGACAATATGTGTCTCGCATAGTTATTAGATCGGTTTCTACTGCTACAATGGCAGGTTATCAGGATTTAAGTGGGTTTGAACTAGGTGTTATAGTCGGCGCACGAGCAACGGTACACAGTGTCTCCAAAATAGCGATGAAGTGGGGATCTTCCCATACGGCTATTTCACGAGTGTATCGTGAACATCAGGAATCCAGTAAAACATCAAATCTCTGACATCGCTGCGGTCGGAAGAAGATCCTGCAAGAATGGAACTAACGACGACTGAATTGATCAGTGTGACAGAAATGCAGCCCTTCCTCAAATTGCTGTAGATTTCAATGCTGGGCCATCAACAAGCGTCAGCGTACGAACCATTCCACGAAACATCATCGATATAGGCTTTCGGAGCCGAAGCCCCACTCGTGTACCCTTGATGACCGGACTGTTGATGACTGGAAACATATTGCGTGGTCGGAAGAGTCTCGTTTCAAACTGTATCGAGCGGATAGACCTGTACGGGTATCGGGTGTGGAGACAACCTCATGAATACCTCGACCTTGCATGTTATCAGAGGACTGTTGAAGCTGATGGAGGTTCTGTAATGGCGTGGGGCGTATGCAGTTGGAGTGATATGGGAACCCTGAAACGTCTAGATACGACTCTGATAGGTGACGTGTACGTAAGCATCCTGCCTGATAACCTGCATCTATTCATGTCCATTGTAGATTCCAACGGACTTGGGCAATTCCACCAGGACAATGCGACACCCCACACGTCCAGAATTGCTACAGAATGGCTCCAGGAATACTCTTCAGAGTTTAAACACTTCCGCTGGCCACCAAATTCCCAGACATGAACGCATTTGTGCATATCTGAAATGCCTTGCAACGTGCTGTGATGAAGAGATCTCCACCCCTTGTACTCTTACGGATTTATGAACAGTCTTGCAGGATTAATGGTGTCAATTCTCTCCAGCACTACTTCAGATATTAGTTCAGTCCTTGCCACTTCGTGTAGCAGCACTTCCGCGTGATCGTGGGGGTCCTACCCGATATTTTAGGCAGGTTGAAATGGTCCTGTAGTCCCCTTTGAATATCATTTTATTTGCTTCCCAGTGATACAGAACCCTCTGGCATGCGTGAGTGAATGAATGAATGAATGTGGGTGTGTTACATTTTGATATACAGTGGTTCAGCCTATTGCAGAGAATCAACGGTAGTCGTACAGAATGGCCAACCCTTGTAGTTTTGAGGTAGGCAAAGAGGTTTGCTCCCCTTGTGTATAAGTTACTGGTGTTAGGTTGGTGGCGAAAGGATCATCACTGGGTTTCGCTGGCCGCGGGGTCGCATGGGAGACGTTGGAGTGTACGAGAGGGTCAGTCTGCTTCCAGCTCGCCGAGGGTTGCAGCCGAAGCCTCGTCGAAGAAGGTGCGTTCAATTAACCGCTTGATGCGTTGTCTCATTGCAAGAGGGGAGCTTTTAGCTTTTGTTCTCGCGTTTCATCTTATGAAAATTGATTTGCTGGGTCGCAGCAGGGAATGCAAGGCTTTGGGAGACTTTCAGTTTGATTCCTAAGGCAGTCTTGATTTGATCCGTAAGAAGAACGTAGCACAACGGTGCTGCATATGTTGAAGCGCCCTTGGTTCAGTGTTAATGTTTGTGTGTCTGCAACTGCGTGTGTATGCATTCTAATCTTTTCCGAATCTTGGTAATTTTTGCTTCTTTTTTAGTCTTCTTTGTCTCATTACTTTGTGGAAACCATCCACATAGGTTAATTTTAGAGACTGTTGGCCCTCTGTCTTTATCCTTTGTCTATTCAAATGTGTCCTCTGTAAGATGTTAATTGTTCGCGATTGTGTGGTGTGATGTTACTAAATTTTGGTCACGGTACGTAGAAATTGTGTCTCCGCGAACCACGTGGGCACATGAGTCTATTGTGAGACGTATAGCATTTCACGAGCAATTGTATTTAGTTACCAGGCAACAGCAGTCTATAGAGGCATTACATCAATGGTTTAAGGACTAAATAATTTTGCCTACAAACTTATCCGGTGTACTGATGTTACGTCTCCATTACCTACGCCATTTACCTTGTAGTTTTCCTTGTTAGCCCATCCATAGCATTTCCATGTGCAAAAGGTCCATAATTAGTGTCCTTGTTTATTTAAAACAAGGACACTAAATCTTGTTTTCAGGAATGTTGCTGCAAGCTGCACTTATCCACAGTTTTCGCACACTTTTTACTTTATTCAATATTTGATTCATGGGAACAATGCCTGGATCATATTAATAATCACATCCCATTCCTTATCAGTGACCATACAATGAACATTCTTTTGTGAGTTTTTCTTGTTGTTGTTGTTGTTGTTGTCTTCAGTCCTAAGATTGGTTTGATGCAGCTCTCCATGCTACTCTATCCTGTACAAGCTTCTTCATCTCCCCGTACTTACTGCAACCTACATCCTTCTGAATCTGCTTAGTGTATTCATCTCTTGGTCTCCCTCTACGATTTTTACCCTCCACGCTGCCCTCCAATGCTAAATTTGTGATCCTTTGATGCCTCAGAACATGTCCTACCAACCGGTCCCTTCTTCTTGTCAATTGTGCCACAAACTCCTCTTCTCCCCAATTCTATTCAATACCTCCTCATTAGTTATGTGATCTACCCATCTAATCTTCAGCATTCTTTAGCACAACATTTCGAAAGCTTTTATTCTCTTCTTGTCCAAACTATTTATCCTCCATGTTTCACTTCCATACATAGCTACACTCCATACAAATACTTTCAGAAACGACTTCCTGACACTTATATCTATACTCGATGTTAACAAATTTCCCTTCTTCAGAACCCTTTCCTTGCCATTGCCAGTCTACATTTTATATTCTCTCTACTTCGACCATCGTCAGTTATTTTGCTCCCCAAATAGCAAAACTCCTTTACTACTTTAAGTGCCTCATTTCCTAATCTAATTCCCTCAGCATCACCCGACTTAATTCGACTACATTCCATTATCCTCGTTTCGCTGTTGTTGATGTTCATCTTATATCCTCCTTTCAAAACACTATCCATTCCGTTCAACTGACAGAATTACAATGTCATCGGCAAACCTCAAAGTTTTTATTACTTCTCCATGGATTTTAATACCTACTCCGAATTTTTCTTTTGTTGCTTGCTCAATATATATATTGAATAACATCGAGGACAGGCTACAACACTGTCTCAATCCCTTCTCAACCGCTGATTCCCTTTCATGCCCCTCGACTCTTATAACTGCCATCTGGTTTCTGTACAAATTGTAAATAGCCTTTCGCTCCCTGTATTTTACCCCTGCCACCTTCAGAATTTGAAAGAGAGTATTCCAGTCAACATTGTCAAAAGCTTTTTCTAAGTCTACAGATGCTAGAAATGTAGGTTTGCCTTTCCTTAATCTATTTTCTAAGGTAAGTCGTAGTGTCAATATTGCCTCACGAGTTCCAACATTTCTGTGGAATCCAAACTGATCTTCCCCAAGGTCGACTTCTACCAGTTTTTCCATTCGTCTATAAAGAATTCGCGTTAGTATTTTGCAGCCGTGACTTATTAAACTGATAGTTCGGTAATTTTCACATCTGTCAACACCTGCTTTCTTTGGGATTGGAATTATTATGTTCTTCTTGAAGTCTGAGGGTATTTCGCCTGTCACATACATCTTGCTCACCAGATGGTAGAGTTTTGTCAGGACTGGCTCTCCCAAGGGCGTCAGTAGTTCTAATGGAATGTTGTCTACTCCTGGGGCCTTGTTTCGACTCAGGTCTTTCAGTGCTCTGTCACACTCTTCAAGCAGTATCGTATCTCCCATTTCATCTTCATCTACATCCTCTTCCATTTCCATAATATTGTCCTCAAATACGTTGCCCTTGCACAAACCCTCTATATACTCCTTTCACCTTTCTGCTTTCCCTTCCTTGCTTAGAACTGGGTTTCCATCTGAGCTCTTGATATTCATACAAGTGGCTCTCTTTTCTCCAAAGGTCTCTTTAATTTTCCTGTAGGCTGTATCTATCTTACCCCTAGTGAGATAAGCCTCTACATCCTTACATTTGTCCTCTAGTCATCCCTGCTTAGCCATTTTGCACGTCCTCACGATCTCATTTTTGAGACGTTTGTATTCCTTTTTGCCTGCTTCATTTACTGCGTTTTTATATTTTCTCCTTTCATCAATTAAATTCAATATTTCTTCTGTTACCCAAGGATTTCTACTAGCCCTCGTCTTTTTACCTACTTGATCCTCTGCTGGCTTCACTACTTCATCCCTCAGAGCTACCCATTCTTCTACTGTATTTCTTTCCCCCATTCCTGTCAATTGTTCCCGTATGCTCTCCCTGAAACTGTACAACCTCTGGTTCTTTCAGTTTATCCAGGTCCCATCTCCTTAAATTCCCACCTTTTTGCAGTTTCTTCAGTTTTAATCTACAGTTCGTAATCAATAGATTGTGGTCAGAGTCCACATCTTCCCCTGAAAATGTCTTTTATTATGAATAAATTAAGTAATTTTCCTACTCAGTGCAACCTCTCTTATTTGTCGTGTGGCTAGAATTGGTGGCTACCCAATCTTTTGTGTTGATTTCAATGTCAGATAGCATTTTCTTACTCAAAGTGCGCATGGCTCTTTTAGCCATCAGGATACATACAAAGTGTACTTCACGCTATCTACACATGGCGACCCTGTCAGGATTTCAGTAAACCATAAAGCTTCTTATGCACAGTTAGGTTCAATTTAATTTCTTTTGGGTGTGCTAACTTGTATATTGCCCTTCTACAATGCAGAATAACTTTTACATTGATTTAAACTATAGGTGTAGATGACATTGTTTCTGTGTTTTATCTTTTTATGTATTGCTTTATGGGTATGGTAATTTATTATTTAATTGCATTGAAAGTGTGGTAATTAGTGATTCTTGATCAGTGACGTGTGTCCGTATACTTAAGTAATTTTTTTGAGTGCTTTGTGGAGAATGTAAGTCGATTAGGAGCCTTTTGGTATTATTCTTTTTCTTTTGAGCATGGAGTAACTAACTATGCAATGGAGATGCATAGCCCTTCGGGAAGCCGCAATCGAGAGAACCAATCAGACAATAATGCTGAACAAGGACGAATTCAAAATGTAGAGTCCGCCCAGGACGAAAACATGGAAAACGCCAAGTCTAAGCGTTGTCCGTCCTGAGCCCATTGTAGTATATTCGAACAAGTCGGTTAATGTAAATTCGTTACAGGCTATCCTACAACAGTTAGCTGAGGGTAATAAGCGGCAAGCAGAAGAGAATAAGAATCATCTCGAGGAAGTTACTAAGAGGCAAGCAGAAGAGAATAAGAGGTATCTCGAGGAAGCTACTGCAAAATTAAGCAACGAAATAGTACAGGCTATAGGAGATAAACTGGACGTCATCGACCAACTCATTTGCGCTTTAGAGGAGGGGCAACTAGTCATTAGCAAGCGTGTTGTGGAGCACGAAGAAAGGGTCGCTGGGAAACTCTGCGCGTTAGAGGAACAATACCTGAGTGACCACGCGGCTCTTGTGTCCAGAGTAGAAGACGCTGCTGCTAAATGCCCTGTCAACTTCAGAGCCCAGGTAGAAACACATGGCCAGGCGCTGATCGTCCTCGAGCGAGATCTAGAGCGAATTAAATTACAGGACACGGCCCACCGAAAGGTGCGGGAAGAGATAGCCAAAATCTCAGACCCAATAGCAGGCAACTCAGACGGTAATAAGGAGACAAACACATCATCATTAGTAGCCACAGACGCAATACGGACGCTAATGAAATTTCAGCACAGAGAATGTGAGATAAATGGGCAACAAGAAGGGGCTACCAAGGTGTGAGTGTTCATCGGAGGTGAGGGTATCATCTGGAGTACACCAGGGAAGTTGGTAGGTGCGCTGTTGTTTTCTATCTAAATAAATGATCTTTTGGATAGGGTGGATAGCAATGTGCGGCTGTTTGCTGATGATGCTGTGGTGTACGGGAAGGTGTCGTCGTTGAGTGACTGTAGGAGGATACAAGATGACTTGGACAGGATTTGTGATTGGTGTAAAGAATGGCAGCTAACTCTAAATATAGATAAATGTAAATTAATGCAGATGAATACTCCATTAGTAGTGTAGCGCTTGATACAGTCACGTCGATTAAATATTTGGGCGTAACATTGCAGAGCGATATGAAGTGGGACAAGCATGTAATGGCAGTTGTGGGGAAGGCGGATAGTCGTCTTCGGTTCATTGGTAGAATTTTGGGAAGATGTGGTTCACCTGTAAAGGAGACCGCTTATAAAACACTAATACCACCTATTCTTGAGTACTGCTCGAGCGTTTGGGATCCCTATCAGGTCTGATTGAGGGAGGACACAAAAGCAATTCAGAGGCGGGTTGCTAGATTTGTTACTGGTAGGTTTGATCATCACGCGAGTGTTACGGAAATGTTTCAGGAACTCGGGTGGGAGTCTCTAGAGGAAAGGAGGCGTTCTTTTCGTGAATCGCTACTGAGGAAATTTAGAGAACTAGCATTTGAGGCTGACTGCAGTACAATTTTACTGCCGCGAACTTACATTTCGCGGAAAGACCACAAAGATAAGATAAGAGAGATTAGGGCTCGTATAGAGGCATATAGACAGTCATTTTTCCCTCTTTCTGTTTGCGTGTGGTACAGGGAGAGAAGGTGCTAGTTGTGGTACGAGGTACCCTCCGCCACGCACCATATGGTGGATTGCGGAGTATGTCTGTAGATGTAGATGTAGGGCTATGTGAATGCATGGCCCGTTTAGAATTACACATGAAAAGTGTAACGGCCCATGGAGCTAAGGTAAATGAGCGCGCAAGGGCAATTACACCGACAGTGATTCCGGGAATGATGGCGAGTTTGATTATCGTTACGGATAAGCTTCTCGTACCACGTGCGAACGGCGCGGATATCCTCAGGAACGTCGCCCAAGGAGTAGAAATCATGATTTCATTTCAGACGCTTTCTGACGGTGAGGAAGTTTGAAGTTTTCCGTAATTCGGCCACGGGAATTCACCTGCACGCCTGGTTGCAACAATTCGAATTCTCCCTTCCTCCGACGTGGCTAAGTGCGCACAAAATTGAATACATGTGCGGTTACCTCGAAGGTGAGCCAGCGGTGCATACGAGGTCACTTGCACGCAATTGCTACTCAGGGAATTTCGACAATATTTTCTTTCAATTTATTGGTCAGTAGCAGCCCAAAGTCGAGTAAAGCACGGACTATCACGCTACCAGAACTCAACCGGTCGAAATTCTCCAGTCCTGTGCAGAAGTTCGAACACATGCTGCAGGCGAATGAGTATTTAGACGATCAGTATGGGCCTGCGTAAATTATTCGCATTTGTCTGGGAAAATTTCCCATGCAGCTGCGGCATATTATCCTTGCAGGACGGTGTATGGATGACATTGAGGGCTTCCGTAATCTGCTCCTAGAACTTTAGTGCGATGCGAACGGCAGCGCCCATGATTACAGCCCGAGCGTCTACGAGCAGCGGCCGCGCGAGCGGGACAGCAACTCTCGGGGCAGATGGCACTCACGACGTAACGGGTCAGCCGGGCGTCACAAAGCGAGCGAACGTTGGCAGGGTCGCGACTCTTCGCGGAACTCGGGTAGAGCGAATGAGGCCAATGGTCAACGATCGCCCAATGGTCAACGATCGCCAAGAGGGAATCGGAGACACCCCGGAGAGGTAGAGAGATATGGAAATGAGCTGCGATGTTTTTGATTCGTTTCTTATGTGGGTAAAATTAAACTTTATTATCCCCTATGAATTGTGAAGGGTTTCTCAATATGTTTAGTGTTGTATCTTCTTCTCAGCAGGAAAGGGTCGTGTTGCGTAATGTTATAATAACAGAGTATGAATGGTAATGTCCCGCGCCCGGGTTCCCGGATACGATTCCCGGCGGGGTCAGGGATTTTCTCTGCCTCGTGATGACTGAGTATTGTTTGATGTCTTTAGGTTAGTTATGTTTAAGTAGTTCTAAGTTCTAGGGGACTGATGACCATAGATGTTAAGTCCCATAGTGCTCAGAGCCATTTTTATGAATGGTAATGAGGGTCAGATGAGGCGCTTTCTCTCACAGCCAGATAATTTATTTTTCATGACTGAAAAGGTATAGTGTATGGTGGGGTATCGAGTAAAGGATCGTAAAGTATTTTTTTATGATTAATTGTAGTTGTAGCGTATTTATTCCCTCAAGGTGAGGATGATTTTGTGAGATTTGCAGCTGCACTGCCATGTTTATGCGCCGATTTGACGCCTTGCAGGTTGATGGATAATTGTGTAAAGTAAACTTCACTTGTGGTGTATTTATTCCCTCTAGGTGAGGATGATATTGTGAGACTTGCAAATATACTGCGATGTTTATGAAATGATTTGACGACTTGTAGGTTGATGGATTTGTGTATGAAGTGAGACTAATAGTGTTTGATTTTCAGTGATGCCACATTATAAGATGGTTAGAAGTGTAATTTGCCACCACCTACTGCTAGTTACGTTTAAGGATACCAGAATATGGAAGCCCTGGAAGATGAATATTGGAACATGTTTTAAAAGCATGCTATTTTATATTTGGTAAATAATCAAGGTAACAACCTATACGTGTGAAACAACGTGAAGGTATGTGAGGATCCCTGGCAACACGTGGTGAGTAATGGTGCAATGGTTGTGGATATCTTATGACAATTAGTAAGATGAGAAATTATGGCCATGAGCAAATGATTCGATTTTTCTTTTGACAGTATTTTATGTTTCCAGAATGAGATTTTCACTCTGCAGCGGAGTGTGCGCTGATATGAAACTTCCTGGCAGATTAAAACTGTGTGCCCGACCGAGACTCGAACTCGGGACCTTTGCCTTTCGCGGGCAAGTGCTCTACCAACAGAGCTACCGAAGCACGACTCACGCCCGATACTCACAACTTTACTTCTGCCAGTACCTCGTCTCCTACCTTCCAAACTTTACAGAAGCTCTCCTGCAAACCTTGCAGAACTAGCACTCCTGAAAGAAAGGATATTGCGGAAACATGGCTTAGCCACAGCCTGGGGGATATTTCCAGAATGAGATTTTCACTCTGCAGCGGAGTGTGCGCTGATATGTAACTTCCTGGCAGATTAAAACTGTGTGCCCGACCGAGACTCGAACTCGGGACATTTGCCTTTCGCGGGCAAGTGCTCTACCAACTGAGCTACCGAAGCACGACTCACGTCCGGTACTCACAGCTTTACTTCTGCCAGTACCTCGTCTCCTACCTTCCAAACTTTACAGAAGCTCTCCTGCGAACCTTGCAGAACTAGCATTCCTGAAAGAGTCTCGGTCGGGCACACAGTTTTAATCTGCCAGGAAGTTTCATATCAGCGCACACTCCGCTGCAGAGTGAAAATCTCATTCTGGAAACATCCCCCAGGCTGTGGCTAAGCCATGTTTCCGCAATATCCTTTCTTTCAGGAGTGCTAGTTCTGCAAGGTTCGCAGGAGAGCTTCTGTAAAGTTTGGAAGGTAGGAGACGAGGTACTTCCAGAAGTAAAGCTGTGAGTACCGGGCGTGAGTCGTGCTTCGGTAGCCCAGTTGGTAGAGCACTTGCCCGCGAAAGGCAAAGGTCCCGAGTTCGAGTCTCGGTCGGGCACACAGTTTTAATCTGCCAGGAAGTTTCAGTATTTTATGTGTTTAAGTACAGAATAGAGTGATTCTGACTTCTGCTTTATGCCCACTAATTCAGTTTAAATCAATTTGATGCCTAAATATTAACACGTTATAATTCCAGGTATAACTTGCATGAACCTTCTGTGTCTCATTAACCATGAAATGTTCATAGAAAAGATGTCACAGAAATTTTCCACATATCAGCAAACGTGTACTGCAAACCACAGAGAAGCAGTCAAAAAATAGCAATGTGTATATTGAAAAAATACATTTTTATGTATGGGAATCGTAGTCGTCCTTTATGTTTGTGGTGACTGGTACCAAATCTGTAGATTGTGTGTGGGAATGTAGTTAGTAGTATATAAAGTTTTGTGTTTGTAGTTAGTAGCGCCCCACATGAACCATGGACTTTTCCGTTGATGGGGAGGCTTGCCTGCTTCAACGATACACATAGCCGTACCGTAGGTTCAACCACAACGGAGAGGTATCTGTTGAGAGGCCAGACAGACGTGTGGTTCCTGAAGAGGGGCAGCAGCCTTTTCAGTAATTGCAGGGGCAGCAGTCTGGATGATTGACTGATCTGGCCGTGTAACACTAACCAAAACGGCCTTGCCTGGCTGGTACTGCGAACGGCTGAGGCAAGGGGGAACTACAGCCGTACTTTCTCCCGAGGGCATGCAGCTTTACTGTACGGTTAAATGATGATGGTATTCTCTTGCATAAAATATTCCGGAGGTAAAATAGTCCCCCATTCCGATTTCCGGGCGGGGACTACTCAGGAGGATGTTGTTATCAGACAACTGGCGTTCTACGGGTCGGAGCGTGGAATGTCAAATCCCTTAATCGGAAGGGTAGGTTAGAAAATTTAAAAAGGGAAATGGATAGGTTAAAGTTAGATATAGTGGGAATTAGTGAAGTTGGGTGGCAGGAGGAACAAGACTTCTGGTCAGGTGACTACAGAAGGGTTATAAACACAAAATCAAATAGGGGTAATGCAGGTGTAGGTTTAATAATGAATAAAAAATAGGAATGCGGGTAAGCTACTATTAACAGCATAGTGAACGCATTATTGTGGCCAAGATAGGTACGAAACCCACAGTAGTACAAGTTTATATGCCGACTAGCTCCGCAGATGATGAAGAGATTGATGAAATGTATGATGAGATAAAAGAATTTATTCAGATAGTGAAGCGAGACGAAAATTTAATAGTCATGGGTGACTGGAATTCGATAGAAGGAAAAGGAAGAGAAGGAAACGTAGTAGGTAAATATGGAATGGGGCTGAGGAATGAAACAGGAAGCCGCCTGACAGAATTTTGCACAGAGTATAACTTAATCATAGCTAACACTTGGTTCAAGAATCATAAAAGAAGGTTGTATACATGGAAGAAGCCTGGAGATAGTGACAGGTTTCATATAGATTATATAATGATCAGACAGAGATTTAGGAACCAGGTTTTAAATTGTAAGACATTTACAGGGCAGATGTGTGAACAGAATTTATTGGTTATGAACTGTACACTAAAACTAAGGAAACTTCAAAAAGGTGGGAATTTGAGAAGATGGGACCTGGATAAACTGACAGAACCAGAGGTTGTAGAGAGTTTCAGGGAGAGCATTAGGGAACGATTGACAAGAATGGGGGAAGGAAATACAGTAGAAGAAGAATAGGTAGCTTTGAGAGATGAAATAGTAAAGGTAGCAGAGGATCAAGTAGGTAAAAAGACGAGGGCTAATAGAAATCGTTGGGTAACAGAAGAGATATTGAATTTAATTGATGAAAGGAGAAAATATAAAAATGCAGTAAATGAAGCAGGCAAAAACGAAAAGAAAGTTCTCAAAAATGAGATCGACAGGAAGTGCAAAATGGCGAAACAGGGATGGATAGATGACAAATGTAAGGCTGTAGATGCGTAGGAATTAAAGCCCATGGAGAAAAAATTAGAACCTTGAGGTCCGCTGATGACATTGTAATTCTGTCAGAGACAGCAAAGGACCTGGAAGAGCAGCTGAACGGAATGGACAGTCTCTTGAAAGGAGGATATAAGATGAACATCAACAAAAGCAAAACGAGGATTATGGAATTGTGTCGAATTAAGTCTGGTGATGCTGAGGGAATTAGATTAGGAAATGAGACATCTAAAGTAGTAAAGGAGTTTTGCTATTTGGAGAGCAAAATAACTGACGATGATCGAAGTAGAGAGGATATAAAATGTAGACTGGCAAAGGCGGGGAAAGGGTTTCTGAAGAAGAGAAATTTTTTAACATCGAGTATAGATTTAAGTGTCCGGAAGTCGTTTCTGAAAGTGTATGTATGGAGTGTAGCCATGTATGGAAGTGAACATGGACGATAAATAGTTTGAACGAGAAGAGAATAGAAGCTTTCGAAATGTGGGGCTACAGAACAATGCTGAAGTTTAGATGGGTAGATCACATAACTAATGAGGAGGTATTGAATAGAATTGGAGAGAAGAGAAATTTATGGCACGACTTGACTAGGAGAAGGGATCGGTTTGTGGGGCATATTCTGAGGCATCACCAATTTAGTATTGGAGGGCAGCGTGGAGAGTAAAAATCGTAGAGGGAGACCAAGTGATGAATACACTAAGCAGATTCAGAAGGATGTAGGCTGCAGTAAGTGTTGGGAGATGAAGAAGCTTGCACAGGATAGAGTAGCATAGAGAGCTGCATCAAACCAGTCTCAGGACTGAAGACCACAGCAACAACAACAACAGTAAGTAGCGTCACCAAATATACTCCAATTCCTTACCAAATCGTGTACAAGAATGTCCTGAATCATTGTCTCATTATATGTAATGCTGTATCTATGTTACAAAAGAAGTATCTTCGTTGTTTAAATTTTGTGTATCATATCGCTTTGGTGAGGGAGATCAGACGATTTCCTAAGAGTTAAATTCATTTCCCTTTATCGTTAAAATTAATTCTAATGCTTATTAAGAAGGCCCTCTTTGTAAATCGAATTTTGGGCACTTTTTCATGTATTAGTCAGTTGTAGGAATTTTCGCTGATTTTTTTTAAATTTTAAAATAGGCGTTATATTACGTGAAAGTCTCTGCGAGTGCAGCTATTAATTGGGCGAAACATCGCCAGGCCGCCTAGTGAGCCTGCACATCAGAAAGTACGGGACCTGCGACAGCGGCAGGTGTTGCGGAGCCTTGCTATCAACAGCGAGCCAGTGGTGTGGTGAGCGGTTTCCACTCCAATGGGGGGCGGATGCTGGTTTCCCCCGATGCCAGACTATCGGTCGGCGCAGACAGCATGGCACGACAGGGCATCCCCCTGGTCGCTGATGCGGGCCAGGCACCGGCACGCGGCGCTCCCGCACACGCAAGCGAGATTTGGGCAGTGCCCGAGGCACGACCAAAAAACATTATTACGGTCTGACGACGGCAGGGCTCCTGGCCTACTGAGACGTTACCATCTCAGGAAGATGATTTCGCTGAATTTCACGGAACGGGGGCGTGCCCATGTGACAAGTACAGAGCTGTGCAGCTGACAGCTACCAAACAGCACCTGAAGTGGACGTTACCTGCTTGCTGAAGGAAGGCACGAAGAAGAGCTTATTAGTGCCTTCCTCGCGCGGGAATGTCCTGGCGAACATTGTATGGCTCTACCAACTGAACTGTGCGCAAACGATGATGATGATGGTATGAAGACTGAAGTGACGTACCCTGACGTTCAGAAGAAATGCAGTCAGCTAACAGAAGAGCAGGTTTTTGCCTCCCTCGGGCAGGAACGTGGAACAACCACGGTGCGCTAAGATGTCCTAGCGGAAGAATTGACACCGGCCACGACGAAGTACTTCCGCGGAGTTCGGAACTGCCGTTTAGGCGTGGCGAATGAACAGCCATGCCTGCTGACAGCTGTGCGGGCGGGAGGCGTTCTACCAATGAGGTCTTTCATTCTGTGGGACTACGGCGTGTGCTCTAGTGGATTCGGGGCTTATATCACAGCACGATCAGTGAAGTGCAAGTGGTTTTTTTTGTGTTGTTCGCCGCATTATATGGATGTATGATAGTCTTGAGATAATCTATCGAGGCGCATATGTCTTTAGCGCACTACGGCGTGAAACTAGCAATGATGATAAACAAAGTGTAACGGAACTTGCGAAGTAATGCTTAAAACCACCGATGTAATATTTTCTTGTCTAAACGTGCATTCGCCACAGCTGAATATCGTTATAACCGTGCACACACGACTTTAATCTGTAATCTTGCGTGTTTTTTTTAACCTGTATATTTTGTGTACCTTTTATGTATGTTTCTGTGTTAATTATGATTTTGTATTGAATATCGTCAAACAATTTAATTTCCAATGTTTCTTTGATGACCGACAAAGGTCTGTTTTGTCACATACATTTCATGCTTTTTTCTTTAAAATTTTATTTGAGATGCGTGTAATTTGGCTCTTGCATTGAGCATGATGATGAGGACACAAGTACTGATCACCTCATAATTGCGGTGTCAACGCCAGACACCACACTTGCTAGGTGGTAGTTTTAAATCGGCCGCGGTCCATTAGTACATGTCGGACCCGCGTGTCGCCACTTTGTGATCGCAGACCGAGCGCCACCACAAGGCAGGTCTCGAGATACGGAATAGCACTCGCCCCAGTTGTACGGACGACTTTGCTAGCGACTACATGGACGACGCATTGCTCATTAGCCGAGCAATAGTTAGAATAGCCTTCAGCTAAGTCAATGGCTACGACCTAGCAAGGCGCCATTAGTAACATTGCATGTATCTAAAGAGTCTCACTTGTATCGCCACAATCTCCAGATGTACCAAAAGGATGGATTAAAGTTAAGTATTCCAGAAGCTACGTACTTTTCTTTATAGCATTCATAACGTATCCTGTTTCAGACCTCACGCACCCTGCTTTGGCTTAGCGCGTGCCTTTCGGCTTCCTCTCATTGTGTCTAGGCTGTCTTGTCTAGACACAACAATAATAATCACTTTTAATAAATGTTTAAAGCAATTTTTAAGATGATATCTTGTGTTTGTTATTCAATAAGTTGGGTGATATGATATCAACTTCCAATGCCATACGTTTCATTTATCTCAATTTGTTTGCTTTTTCGGACCACATGAGGTCACAACTACTGAAGAGTCACCCGAAATTCATTTGGATATTGTAGATTACTCGTTTCTTTTGAACTGCTGTTTGCCTGTTGTGATAATTGTTTCTTAAGTCATGTTCGTTTTGAAGACTGTTGGCAAATCTCCTATCATGGCTCGAAAATTCATGGCACAGTCTTCTCCAGGACATTTGGGGTGATGAAAGGGTCCTGTAATCTCCTTTCATTATCATTTTATTTGCTTCCCAATTATACAGAACTCTCTGGCATGAATGAATGAATGTGGGTGTGTTTAATTTTGCTATACAGTGGTTCAGCCTATTGCAGAGAATCAATGGTAGTCGTACAGAATGGCCAACCCTTGTAGTTTTGAGGTAGGCAAAGAGGTTTGCTCCCCTTGTGTATACGTTACTGGTGTTAGGTTGGTGGCGGAAGGATCATCTCTGGGTTTCGCTGGCCGCGGGGTCGCATGGGAGACGTTGGAGTGTGTGAGAGGGTCAGTCTGCTTCCAGCTCGCCGAGGGTTGCAGCCGAAGCCTCGTCGAAGAAGGTGAGTTGAATTAACCGCTTGATGCGTTGTCTCATTGCAAGAGGGGAGGTTTTAGCTTTTGGTCTCGCGTTCCATCTTAAGAAGATTGATTTGCTAGGTCGCAGCAAGGAATGCAAGGCTTTGGGAGACTTTCAGTTTAATTCCTAATGCAGACTTGACTTTGATCCGTAAGAAGAACGTAGCACAAAGGTGTTGCATGTGTTGAAGCGCCCTTGGTTCAGTGTGAATGTTTGTGTGTCTGCAACTGCATGTGTATATATTCCAATCTTTTCCGAATCTTGGTAATTTTTGCTTCTTCGTGAATTTTCTTTGTCTCATTACTTTGTGCAAACCATGCTCATGGGTTAATTTTAGAGACTATTGGCCCTCTGCCTTTATCCTTTGTCTATTCAAATGTGTCCTCTGTAAGATGTTAATTGTTCGCGATTGTGTGGTGTGATGTTACTAAAATTTCGCCCCGGTATGTAGAAATTGTGTCTCCGCGAACCACATGGGCACACGAGTCTATTGTGAGACGTATAGCAATTCACGAGCAGTTATACTTAGTTACCAGGCAACAGCAGTCTATAGAGGCATTACATCAGTGTTTTAAGGAATAAATAATTTTGCCTCCAATTTTATCCACTGCACTGATGTTACGTTTCCGTTACCTACGCCATTTACTTTATAATTTTCCTTGTTAGCCCATCCATAGCATTTCCATGCGCACAGGTCCATAATTAGTGTCCTTTTTTTATTTAAAACAAATGCTCTGTAATAAATCTTGTTTTCAGGAATGTTGCTGCAAGCTGCACTTATGGACAATGTTCGGGAAACATTTACTTTATACAATATTTGATTCACGGGAAAAATGCCTGTATCATATTAATAATCACATCCCATTCCTTATGAGTGACTGTAAAATGAATATTCTTTTGTGAGTTTTTCTTATGAATAAATTAAGTAATTTTCCAACTCAGCACAACCTCTTATTTGTCGTGCGGCTAGAGTTGGTGGCGACCCAATCTTTTCCGTTGATTTCAACGTCAGATGGCATTTTCTTACTCAAAGTGAGCGTGGCTCTTTTAGCCATCAGGATAAATACAAAGTGCGCTTCACGCTACTTACAAGGTGGACCAATTTCTTAGGCTGCTGACTGTATAAACTAAAGTGGTGTGAAAATCTTATGGATGAAAGTAACTTTCATATGATGTGTCACTTGCCAAGTGATACACGTCGATGAAACCTGGACCGTAGCAGGAAGAACAGCTACAGTACAGTACAGTACAGTACAGGAGGTATTTGGAAGAAATACGCTATGTGACGACAAAAAAAGACACTTTTGTTCAAAGACAGTAATTAACACTATCGTGCCGATCTTCTGGACGTTACTACAGGCGGAACATCGTTCTCAATAGGATGTGTAATCAGTACGCAC
The DNA here is from genome assembly GCF_023864345.2 of Schistocerca serialis cubense. Classification (NCBI taxonomy): domain Eukaryota; kingdom Metazoa; phylum Arthropoda; class Insecta; order Orthoptera; family Acrididae; genus Schistocerca; species Schistocerca serialis. The sequence goes on along the minus strand of NC_064641.1, from coordinate 350,335,475 downwards.
GGCTATACATTCTCTGAAACGTGCTACCTTGCTGGTCACAAAGTTGATAAGAAGATGGAGTGGTAGCGCATTGTCATCCACAAAAATTAAATCATGCCGAATATGCCAATGAAAGACGCACCTGAGGAAGCAGTACTGCGCCACATTAACACCAACCAGTCAGTGTATCATTTTAAAGTTTGGAATTCAGCACGACGGTGCCACATTACGCCTCCCCACACCGTAACACTTGGACCACCAAATCAATCGTGTTCGACAATGTTCCTGGGTGCATTTCGTGTTCGCATGTCTCGCTATATTAGGGTACGTCATGAATTGTCGAAAGTGATAGTTTAGACGGTCCAGGTATTATGATGTGGGAAGGCATAATGTTGCTCGAGCGTACTGACTACCTGTACTGCTTCCCCATGTGAGTCTTTTTAGGGATTCATTCTGCCCTGACCTTGTGGTCAGCTTGCAAGCACGTTGAAAAGCATGAATTGCCATCCGTGGTAGTGACACACCCTGTTAAGAACCATGTCACACCTTTTGTAATGTCCAGGGGACCTTCATAAATCACGGTGACTTCGGTGTAATTACTCGTATTATCTTTGAAGAATTCATTTCTGTTCGTCTTGTCGGGTATCTCTTTCATTTGCCTTCTGTAATATACGAGGGTTGTCCAGAAAGTACGTTTCGATCGGTCTCGAAATGGAAACCACAGTGAAAACCAGAAACGTACACTCCTGGAAATGGAAAAAAGAACACATTGACACCGGTGTGTCAGACCCACCATACATACTCCGGACACTGCGAGAGGGCTGTACAAGCAATGATCACACGCACGGCACAGCGGACACACCAGGAACCGCGGTGTTGGCCGTCGAATGGCGCTAGCTGCGCAGCATTTGTCCCCCGCCGCCGTCAGTGTCAGCCAGTTTGCCGTGGCATACGGAGCTCCATCGCAGTCTTTAACACTGGTAGCATGCCGCGACAGCGTGGACGTGAACCGTATGTGCAGTTGACGGACTTTGAGCGAGGGCGTATAGTGGGCATGCGGGAGGCCGGGTGGACGTACCGCCGAATTGCTCAACACGTGGGGCGTGAGGTCTCCACAGTACATCGATGTTGTCGCCAGTGGTCGGCGGAAGGTGCACGTGCCCGTCGACCTGCGACCGGACCGCAGCGACGCACAGATGCACGCCAAGACCGTAGGATCCTACGCAGTGCCGTAGGGGACCGCACCGCCACTTCTCAGCAAATTAGGGACACTGTTGCTCCTGGGGTATCGGCGAGGACCATTCGCAACCGTCTGCATGAACCTGGGCTACGGTCCCGCACACCGTTAGGCCGTCTTCCGCTCACGCCCCAACATCGTGCAGCCCGCCTCCAGTGGTGTCGCGACAGGCGTGAATGGAGGGACGAATGGAGACGTGTCGTCTTCAGCGATGAGAGTCGCTTCTGCCTTGGTGCCAATGATGGTCGTATGCGTGTTTGGCGCCGTGCAGGTGAGCGCCACAATCAGGACTGCATACGATCGAGGCACACAGGGCCAACACCCGGCATCATGGTGTGGGGAGCGATCTCCTACACTGGCCGTACACCACTGGTGATCGTCGAGGGGACACTGAATAGTGCACGGTACATCCAAACCGTCATCGAACCCATCGTTCTACCATTCCTAGACCGGCAAGGGAACTTGCTGTTCCAACAGGACAATGCACGTCCGCATGTATCTCGTGCCACCCAACGTGCTCTAGAAGGTGTAAGTCAACTACCCTGGCCAGCAAGATCTCCGGATCTGTCCCCCATTGAGCATGTTTGGGACTGGATGAAGCGTCGTCTCACGCGGTCTGCACGTCCAGCACGAACGCTGGTCCTACTGATGCGCCAGGTGGAAATGGCATGGCAAGCCGTTCCACAGGACTACATCCAGCATCTCTACGATCGTCTCCATGGGAGAATAGCAGCCTGCATTGCTGCGAAAGGTGGATATACACTGTACTAGTGCCGACATTGTGCATGCTCTGTTGCCTGTGTCTATGCGCCTGTGGTTCTGTCAGTGTGATCATGTGATGTATCTGACCCCAGGAATGTGTCAATAAAGTTTCGCCTTCCTGGGACAATGAATTCACGGTGTTCTTATTTCAATTTCCAGGAGTGTATTATTTGCAACAGTTACGTACAACTTCTACCTACTTCTCTACATACTCCCCGCGCTCCAACTTCCAGTTTTCTCGTAGTGTTGTATCAACTTTCCAATATCCTCGTCATTGAAAGCAGGCGCCTGTGCTTTCGGCCAGTTATCTGCACTGGTCTGCAGCTCGTTGTCTGTGGAAACATTTTTGTCTTCATAGCCAGCGTTTCTTGTGACCAGACTCAGTGTCTGTATTGTGGGTGACCAAACACGTCTCATCGGAAACGCTGCAGGAACGTCTTCATTGCCTCTGCAGTGTGCAGCCGAGAATTATCATGAAGAAGGAACTGCTCGACAGTTGCATTATGTGGGATACATGACACAGGCGAATTCTCTTACCAGGCCCTCATACTTGGCGGGAGACGCTATTCCCTACGCATCTTTATGTGCTCACTGTTCACTCAAAACTGAAAAGAGCGACGCGACACGATTAACGGGCATGCCAGAGACACTGCCCAACACATATGTGCAAAGCTTTACCGGTTTTTCCCAGTGGTTTCCATTTCGCAACCGATCGGAACTTACTTTCTGGAAAACCCTCGTAATATAGCAGTTCTTTCATGGTATGGTCGATGTTCAATCGACCTGTGTTACTTGGCAATGTCACATTATGTGAAAGTTACTTTCGTCCTTATGTTACGCATACTGGTATATGTATTGACTCATTCCTGTAACACAGCTGGGTATCGGGTCAAACTGAGCTTAGATGACACATCGGGGTACGTCATTCCATGCTGCTTCAGGCCTACACTAGACTTCATCAATCGTAGTGGTTGACGAGTTGTGGTATGTCAGTCTCTCTGTAACCCATAACCACATGTTTTCATGAGTGAGATGTCCAAAGGAAGAGCTGAACTGGACAATAGTAAAGGTAAGAGTAGTTCAGGAAATCACAGTGAATGGTCCTGTTTCATTTTGTTGAAAGACGACGCCAAAAATACCTCGGCGATAGGGCACAATCACCAGCCTTAACATTTCGAAATTGTAACACCTGGTATCGCAATTAACGAGTATGCAAACCAATGATGACCATTCCTGTACGCACTCCTTATTATCACGCCAGGTACTGTGCTTGTGTTGTATCGAATGCAGTCTGCCTAGGTTTGTTCTCCTCGGAGCTCGCACGCGTGGATACGTCCATCGTTATGCTACATGCAGAACCGAAACCCTCTAAATAGTTGATGTACCATTCCTGCGTCCACTGGTGTCACTGGATGCACCACTGTCGTCGTGCCTCTCTCTCTTTGTTATCTTATCAAAGGAAGCCGCAAGTATGGTCGCCGTCCTGACAGTCCGTGGTAATCCAGACTGCTCGTGTCGATACTTGTCTTTGCTGCAAATAAGACAGCTTTGCAACTCAAGGCAGGTGACTTGGCTGTATGATTCTGCACCTCCGAGTGAACAACATATCTTCTCTCGGGTGTTAATCGCAAGAGGCCGTTGAGATCCATTACATTTTAGTGGAACTGTCGGGTCCCGAACAAAATGCTTATTACCTTGGTGACGTTATAGATTACAGATACAGACACTTTGGAGTAATACCTCTACAATTTGCAATAGACATTTAATAGATTCAGAGCTTTTACCTTAAATGTAATTTATAGTTTTTATCACCGGAGCAATCTCAGCCATGTACTGAGCAGAGATTCATCCTCAGACCACATCAGCTCACGTTGAAGTGATTGACGATGTCCGTAAGCCAAAAGTAACCCTGTCGTTCATGGGCAAGATAAGTTGTTATTGCAAATTTAGGTGCTGGTTCTAAACCATTTCCCTTCAAACAACTTCGGTAAACGTTTGCCCTCAGCTTGTCAGCAATGTTTTCGAATCTGAAAGTGTTTGAAGCCTGCAACCTGTCTGTTCACATTAGGAAAGCGTTTAGCCTGATGACAGATGCTGTTCTGTCACATAAATCCTCCAACGGCTCCTAAGAAGCGATTATAAACACGGCTAAAATGCTAACAGATGGGAAATTAAATGCAAATAGAGAAAGAGACTGAACACGTTATGGCTACGAAAAAATTGCATGTTTTCTCATACCACACAAAATTCCATCTGATCACCGTCCTCTAGCAGCTATTTCCGCTCTTTAATTTCCGAGAATTCTTATGAGATAAGATGCTGTAGCGATTACATTAGTGGACGCTGATATGAGCAACTACTTTAGTAAGACACCCTACCGGGTCCCCTTTCAACTCGCCATCGTTGACGTTGTGTTGCACCTGCCGATGAGTCTGGGCGATGCGTTCGAGAAACAAGAGGTACTTTCCTTTCAATTCGATGATGGCGTATACGCTGCATAAATTTTCTGTAACTACCTGTTTGGTGACTAGTCTCACAGATAAGGACCTGACGCTCCGCTAAGTGGCACACAATGTTCCAGCGCATGCCCAATGTTATGGAACCGGCAACACGGTTCTGTTTCTAGATGCGGCACAACGTCAATCTGTCGTTACTTCTCCGACAGAATGGTGGATTCTGATACCTAAACTCCAGCCTCCGATCCTCAAATACTATATTAGGCACACGTGCTTGCCTCCCGCGCAGCGGTCCCGGGTTCGATTCCCGGCCGGGTTGCAGACTTTCTCCACTCGTGGAATTGGTGTTGTGTTTCCCTCATCATAATTTCATCCTCATCACCGGCGCGCAACTCGCCCAATGTGGCGTCGACTGAAATAAGACTTGCACTTGGCGGCCAAACTTCCCCAGTTGGGGCCTCCCGACCAACTACGCCACACTCTCGCTCCCATTTTTACCAAACGATAGGTGTAACGTATATGGGCACCACCCCATTCATCCTGCATCAAACGAAGAGACAGAGAGGTTGGTCATGACAGTCAAGTATTGAATAAATGAAACGATGACAGCTGCGAGAGCTCTGAAACATTTCCTCGCTCAATATAGATCGAGCTCTGTACACGACTGCAGCCCTGTAGAGATGCTGCATGTTCTGCCGGTGTGACACTCTTTCAGACCTACTGCAGCCGACGTTGTGAGCCTGGTACTTGCATCCAAATTCTGTTCTACGTCTAGGCCAGGCCAGTATACTGTCCCTTTTATTTCATGATTAACTTATTTGAACGTCGCTGACATAGTAGAGAGCAAACCTTCTTTCCTTCCTCTCTGGGCAAGCTGTGCAGTGACTAGAGTACATGTAAAATTAGTGGGACAGGATAAATACTAGCTACACTGAAGTCAATAATTCGATTATAATACTGGAATTTTAATTAGATATCTCCCACAACTGACAAAATTTACAAAAAAACTGTGAATTTCTTTGTCCACCCACACACTCCTGGGAATGGCACATTAACAATTTGCAATTACGCGCCCATATTACCAGCAGCTACGTTGAGAAATACTCGGCACCTCGCAAGGATAACTACCAGATCAAGAATCAAGAATATTAGGTAAGTTGTTGGAAGTGGTTAAGCGTTGGTGAAAATCTCGCTTCTGAGCTCACAAAGAGCTCTAATCGCAGAACTCTGCACGGAACACGCGTTGGTGCAGTGCTGCGATACAGACTGTATATCTCCCTTCGAGGATGATGGCCAAGACGCCGTCTCCAAGTCCGTACCGCCCGATGGGTGAAGGCTTACTCCACTCTCTCCACAATTCTCCTGTCTCCCACGCGTACCAATACGTGGCGGAAGAATACTCATTTCTGAGATCTACCCATCGATCGAGTAGGTCATAACGTCCCTAGACAAACGAAATTCCCATCTTCTCCACGTGTTGCCCAACACAGGTGGCTCCGGATGCCGGGCTATCCCCAAAAGCGCCGTATTGTCCCGCGTTTCCGGTGACCGCTACCTGCCGCCCACGGCGGCCCGGCGAGCTATGGGCAGCTGCAGACTTTATATTCCACAATTCTCAACTTCCGACACTTCTCACCAGCGCTTTAAGTTAGTGACTTAATCACGCAGACATGCAGGGAACACTGCTCGAGAGTGCCTCATATTTATCATAATTCAATAGAGTCATGATCTGTCGCCCTTGGCAGTCCCTTTATTATTAATACTAATGTTGGTGAGCTAACGTGTAAGTGCCCATGTCCTGTCACCTTACACAGCCCCCACCTTCGTAATAAAATTTTTGTTAGTATCAGTATCAGACATTTTGTTTCAGGTGACCCGAGACTAGATATTACCCATCTGCCATCCTCCTTATTCACACACTCATACAATCTTTGTGAGACATGAATTACTTGGAAATCTCTGAGAAGCAGGACTCAATGTCATTAGTTTTACCGACACTGCTTGGAGGGAGCTTGTTCCCGTGCCGTCTTACAAATTCACTAATGTTTAGCCTGTATGGAACTACAGCAATACAGACTCAGCGTGACAATATTTCGATCTGTACGCTAGCAACATGTTTCACATACCCTTGGGATACGCTGATGTATCCCCTGAGAGAATCCCTAATTACCACAATCAACAGATACATTCCGCAAAACATTACAAAATCATATTAATTCTAAAATTGGTGTTAGCAAGTTGCCATACTTTTTATTAACGATTTTACTTATAAAAATACGGCTCTAGGCCCATTATTGAAGTTGCAAATATAAAATAAAATAAATAATGTGAAACTGTTATCAAATTAATATTCTAAGCAAGTTGGCAGTACCACTCAATCTGGAAGTAAATTCCCTGTCTTGACAAACTATTTTGTTGTTTGATATTAATATCAAAAAGAAACTAAACATATGTGACCTTATTCTTCATTAGTGTAATAATTTAGTTATGAAAAACTTTATCAATGGCCACTGTCCCTACACAGTTGGCTTAAACAAGACAACTTACCGTTATTATGGTCACTGCATTTACTCTACTTCTTGTTAATTTGCAAGCAATAGTATGGCAACAATGTATAAGGGTGTGTCTTAACCCAGTTGTACAAAAATCACGAACATGTATCATCAACACAAAACATTAAATATGAACTCATGAATATATAATACACAAAACCAAATCAAATATATTAATTTGCACCAGAACTGTATAATAGAACATGGATTCATGAAAAAAAAATCTAAATGAACAGACATGACGTTTCATCAACCGCCAAGATTCAATAGTGAATGATTAAGCAAATTTAAGAGCAATTAAAATTCAACGCAAACCCCTTTATGATTGTTCTGAACTTTGGCTCACAATTTTTTTCAACACAAAAAAAACCGATTGTCTCTGTTGAGAGAGTTCTTCAGTGGTGTGACACTGACTGTTCGTGGGGGGTTGCACACGAGAAGCAATGGTACTAGTTCATTTATGAAAAGTGAGTGGCAATGATTTGGTTTATGGACGCTGCAGTTTGTTGATGTGGGAGTCGCTCTATCTAGCAGAGAGCCACTGCCTTTACAGGCGTTGGAGAGGTTCTGGGGCGTCATCCGTGTCGTCTACGCCCGCTGTATAAGTGCACGCACCTCCGCCGTCGACGGTCGGCGGCGTGTCGCGGTCGTCGGCGACGCGTAGTGTATTTGTCGGTCGTGGCGTTAGTGGCGTTTATCGGCTAGCTTGTGCGCTCTGGCTTAGCTGGGACACACGGCAGGACTCATAGGCGGAAAGGCACGGTTATCGTTTCTCTGTTGGCGCCCTCGTACGTCTTGCATCCTCGTCTTACGGTAACGATTAATTACTCGTCGTCTTCTTGACTGACTCTATAGCGGCACCTCACCTTCTCTATTCCCTATCTCTAACTCTTCTGGAAGCTTCCGCTCCTGCAGAGACCTCCTCTTCTGAAGTCCCGTCTACTCGGTACCGCTATAATTACGGAGTCAGCCTGATCCGATTATAGTTGGGGACGTGAGGGAGATCTACGCAACTGTTCCCACCAAGTGTCACTTTGTAACTTGCCCTGCAGTTGGCCCCACCTCGGGTGATCCGCGCGTCTCCTTCTAACCAGATTACAAGTTGTTGACTGCTTGTTAGCCGATATTGGACGCTGCTGCCACAGCCGAACAATAGGAACCTGTCGGCCCTATCTCCATGGAGTGCCCAGCGCTGTGTGGGCAGCGTCGTTGGGAAGAACCGGTCTCGGTACCACACAGCTGCTGAGTGCGGTCTGGCACTGCCCTTGCTCTATTTGCTGTTCAGCTTTCCATTAGGTCAAAGGCCGTATGTGCTCACAGCTGTCTCACCACTAGTGCTTCTCTGCATACCGTGCCTCCTTTGGTAATCACACGTCATCTGCAATCGTTACATACAACATAGATTTATTTTACCTTGTCTTAACCTAAATGGCACCCTTTTGACTTCACAATATGGGTGAACTAAATCTACAGGAACGGCCTAAAGCTATACTTAAGTGATTCTTCTAACTTAACAGAGATTTTAATTAATCAATTTACAGATGTAATTGAATGAACATGCATTTTTTTACAAAGTTGTAAATAAAAAAGCCATTTTTTGTCAGGTGTCTCATGTCTGTAGTATGTTCTCAGTATGTTGTATATATTTCATATATACATATATAGGGATTTTCTCTGCCTCGTGATGACTGGGTGTTGTGTGATGTCCTTAGGTTAGTTAGGTTTAAGTAGTTCTAAGTTCTAGGGGACTAATGACCATAGATGTTAAGTCCCATAGTGCTCAGAGCCATTTGAACCATTTATACATTTTTTTTTTAAACATGCAGGAAGAGGAAGGAGGATATATAGGATCTTCGTGCACATGAAGATATGTCACCAAGATCCTCCTGTGAACAAAAGAATCAAGCATAGACACCAGCTCTCGCTTGTGCCTGATTCCTGGATTAATATTTTAGCTATTATGATTTATTTCCGGGCGTGATTGTTACCCATTTTTCCTTGCTCTTACCTCAAAAACCTTTTTTTTGTGATTTAATTCTCCTTTCAAATTTCCTCTTCAACTGGAAGCCAATGTGGTTTCACGTAAATTTGTTTGTGTAACTGTGCCTGGTTGGACCTGACGAACATAAAGAGCGATTAACCGTACAATATTTACTTTATTTAGACTACTTTTCTCTGCTGACGTATATTGTTTATTTTCTAAAGCCCAGATGTTCGGAACTTTCTTCGTGTCCAACACCATGTCATGTCATGCGTCCCTTGTGATTTTTCATAAGATTATTCTACCTTGCTTGGCATCCTGTACCCTTCTTTAGGCTTGATCTCCACTCTCGCAAACGCGCAGAGCCTTATCCCATCAACCACTAATAAAACCACACACTCGCAACTGCTCAGAGCCCTCTCAACACATATTTCCCCCGTTCACATCACCCTGACGACGAACTTCTTCGCATAACTTTGCAGGTCACCCTGACTCTGCTGGTAGGTACCAAGTACATAAAAAACATCGCTATAGTTTCATGAAAAATCTGTTCGGTAACCCCGTGAACCAACGCTCGTTGCGTTATTCTCGTCTGTTTAAACGAGCTCGCTCGTCAAGATGTCCGCCACAGACTCAGATATCTAGTCATTTTTCTACTTTACTGTAACCGCTAATTTCTCAATTGTTTGCCCAACATTCTGCACATTTACTAACGACTATAACGTCGCTTGAACCACAAATTACTGAATTCTTATGGACAGAACTGTAGGCCGTGTTTGCCCAAATGTAACCCTTATTTACTAAACAACAACATACACACAAGAACATACCGTAACAATTATATTTGTAACATCTAACTAACATTAACATTGTTTACAAATACAGAACAACATGGCCTCATCCTATCCCACATAGGGCTTCACATGTGTGATATGGTGCACTCCCAAGGGCTTTCCGGTTTTTAGGCTCTCTAGCTCCACGTCATTGGGATGGGGAATTCGCCGCAGCCGCACAGGGCCATGACAAAGAGCGAAGATATTTTTGCACACTTTCTTCTGTCTATTAGACAAGCGGTGAGATTTCACCAATACTTTGTCATTGACTGAAAATGTCCTCACTACCGCCGACTTGTCCGAACTCACCTTACGCGAGTGTGCAGCCACCCGAATGTTTTGCAACGCCTGGCGTACAATCTCCCTGTGTCTTGATCTTGGGCGTGGGGGAAAATCTACAAGCTCCCGAAATCTGTCCGGCGGATAGGTGTTCTTAAGCACTGTCACCGGGGGAAGAAGTGTGGTGCTATGGGGCATATCATTGATGGCCTTCTCAAAGTCTTTAAGAAAGACGTCCCATGTTTCATGTCGTCTCGAACAGTACATGCGGCACATCGCTCCCAAATCCTTCATCGTTCGTTCGGCGGGGTTACAACTTGGTTTGTACCTATAGATGTAAATAGGCTTGCTATTGTGTTCCAGAAGGGTTGCCTGCCACTGTTCTGACCTGTACTGAGGACCGTTGTCAGATATAATCCGGTCGACGCGCCCAACTTGCTTTAAAAAATCTCGCCGCAAAGCTTGACTGACACTGAGACCCGTAGCCCTTTTCAAAGGTGTCAGCATTACATACTTCGACTTCAGCTCAATTACTATCTACAGCAACAGCCTCTCCTTGTCCTGTTTAGGGGGCCCATTAAGTCCGATGCCTCAGTCTCTCGTAGCTTTGTAGGGACAATTGGATACATTGGTGCCTGCATGGTGACCGTGATAGTTTTCCCTTTCTGGCAAACCTTACAGTAACGCAGCACCGCCCGTATTTTCCTCTCCATGTTGCGGAAGTGGCATACGCTCCACAACTTCAAGAAACACTACCGAGCGCCGAAGTGGGCATCGCTAAAATTCGTGTACCAGATGACCTTGTTGATCAGCTCTTCCGCACACATATTACCCATAGGGAGCTGTCGACGTTCCTCCGAAGAAAAGCACACTCTTGCGCACCAAGTAGTGGTGCCTAATCTCTACTTGTGTGTTATCTCGGTATTTTTGTTTGATTGTCAACAGGTGCGGACCCTTATCCTGTTCTTTCTGAATATCTTTCATTGAAACAGCCACGTAGTTCTCAAACGTCACCTTCTTCATGTAGTAGAGAGAAAACGGTTCGTCATCTCTCTCCCGTAGCTGGGAGTCATTTCCACCAATTGGCGATCGTGACCACATGTCAGCGATGATGTTTGATGACCCCGGCACATAAACGGTTGTAAAGTTAAATTCTTGTAACAACAAAATCCACCGGGCCAGTCGACCATGCGTGAGCTTTGCTGTTTGGAGAAATTCGAGCGCTCGATGGTACGTATACACGCGGGTTCTACGGCCAAACAAGAAGTACCGAAATTTTTGGAATCCTCAAACTATCGCCAAAGCTTCCAGTTCCGTTAAGGAATAGTTCTGCTCGCTCTTGCTGAGCACACGACTTCCGAAAGCTATGGTTTTGTGTATCCTCTGACCATCCTGCTCATTGTCTTGAAAGATCATGACTCTAAGACCCGTCTTCGCGGAGTCAGTGGCCACGCAGAAGTCCTGTTCAAGATCGGGATGGGCGAGAATAGGAGCCTCAAGGAATGCCTGCTTCAGACTCCTAAATTCTCCATCGGCTACCTCTTCCCACACAAAAGGCGTGTTCTTCTCTGTCAGTGCACAGAGCCGGAGTGTGGCTAACTTCTCTATGTGTACGAATCATTTAAAAAACTAATTACTTCGAGGAACCTACGTAAACTCTTCCGAGAGTTTGGAGCAGCCAATTGGGCTATTGCTTTCAATTTCTCAGGATTTGGGATGATCCCTTGTGCCGAAATAACGTGCCCCAGGAAGTCCACTTCTTTGGTTCCGACACACGGTTTCTCGATGTTTGCCGTGACGCCATGCTCGCGCAGTTTGTCCAGCAACATCCCTAACACCTCGTTGTGCCGTCCCCACGAACTTCCCCCTATCAAAATGTCATCTACATAGCACGTGACGCGCTCCTTCAACGTGTCCTTCAGAATCGATCCCAGAACGCGAATGAATTCAGCTGAAGATACATTTAGCCCGAAAGGTAAACGTCGGAACTTGTAACATCGGCCGACTGCTGGAAACGCTGTATATTTGCAACACTCTGGCGCCAACTCTATTTGCCAAAAACTACTTCGCAATTCGATCGAAGAAAAGATCGATACCCCGTCAAAATTTTGCAGCAGCGCTTCTAGCGTTTCTGGTCTATCCGTTTCTGGAATGATTATGGTGTTAATTTGACGGGAGTCTAGGACCAGGCGGATTTTTCCATTCTTTTTCTCTACTATACGCAAGGGGCTGTTGTACGTGGACGTAGCCTCTTCTATTACTCCGTCTCTTAGCATTTCCTGAAGTTGGAGCGCCACCTGTTTCCGATATACCAGCGGAATGGGATAGGTAGGTACACGGAAGGGAACACGCGTCCTTACTCTAAACCTGTATTGAAACCCTTTTATGGCTCTCGGTTTCGGAAGAAATACCTCCGCAGTTCTTCTGAGCACTGTCCCTAATTCTATTCTGTCTGCAGCGGCTATGTCTTCCAGTACCGCCACTTTTCCTTGTATTGCCTCATGGATTTCTGTCAGTGTTTCGTCTCTATCTTGACAGCTCGTTTGTAATTGGTCCTGTGCAGAGTGCGGTCGCACACCCTGACTCTGGTCTCCAGTAATCCTTAGTTTCAGACAATCCACTGGTACTTCATCTTTCGTCATTTGTTCTGTGAACCTAATGCACGTTTCGCCCTTTTCTCCTAACATCAGTGTGCCTAGGCCCATATTGATTATCGCCTTGTGTTGGGTCATAAAATCGATTCCAATGATCATTTGAGCCGCGAGGTGAGGAACGATGAAAAAATTTCCCTGTAGAACATACCCCTGACAACTAAACTCCAGTCTTGTCTAATGCTTAATTTCAGTGAGTTTCCCTCTGACGGAACCTCGGATCTGAATCTTATGAACCTTACACATGTAAGGAAATACATGTCTTACTTACGGTGCAACATACTGTATGAATAAACACGTATCTCTAATTAGCAAGCTACAATGTTCTTCAACACGAGGCTGTATAGTGTTATGTAATAATCATTGGAAAATTTGTAAACAAAAGAATGGGAGAATTAGTTAAACACGAAATAAATTGTGAGAGAATATAGGAATAAAAGACACATTACAAAGTTGTGAATTACTCCAATGACCTCCCGAACAGAATGAAGGAAGAGAGCTCGAAGGAAGATTTTTGATTCTGAATTAGCCTTCTTGGGGATTATCATAATATTTGCTTCAGTTATCCTGGCAGCATATTAAAAATGAAACCCTCAAAAAAATGACTCAAATGGCTCTGAGCACTATAGGACTTAACTTCTGAGATCATCAGTCCCCTAGAACTTAGAACTACTTAAATCTAACTAACCTAAGGACTTCACACACATTCATGCCCGTGGCAGAATTCGAACCTGCGGCCGTAGCGGTCGCGCGGTTCCAGACTGTAGCGCCTAGAACAGCTCGGCCACCCCTGCCGGCGAAACCCTCTACATAGAGACACCTTTCTGTACAATGCTTAGTAAGGTGTTATCCACTGAATACTGTTTTTCGCTTCAGTGAATTTTACATTTTGATGTTGTCAAGAATATATCCCGTTAGTTAGAATGCCGAGACACTTAAACAACAGCCTGCAAGAAGATCGAGAACTGACATCGTAGATCAGTCTGAACGATATTTTTCGTACAGAGAATATTTTCATGGTTCCACAGAGACGTCTCAGAATACAATAACGTACGATATAACAGTGTAAAGTAAGCAACGAATACTAGCCTTCGTTTTTCTGTCTCGTGGACAGAGGAGGATACTCTAATATTGAAGATGACAGCATTCTTTTTCTGTAAAATGCCTTTAACGTGATACTTTGAAGAAAGCTTTCCATCTGACCCAATTCTAATAACTTAAAATGTCGACTTCAATGACTGTTTGACAAACCTGAGAAAAACTTCAAGTCTTCAAGATTTCAGCGTCAGGAACTGTAGGGATTGTGTGTTGCTGCTGTTAGGCATTAATCTGTTCTCTGAAAGCCACGTCCTCATATTATCGAATACACCATTAACTACATCATTTACATAACATTCCACATCTTTTGCAATAACACTTCCGTAGACTGCAAAGAGAAAAACAAAGTATTCAGACGAGAGGTATACGGATACTGTCTGCAGCGCCTGCGAATGATGATTACTCAACGTTATTGTGATATTTTGATGATTTTTATTTAATAATAGCTTCACTTCTTCCATTAACTTGTATAAAAATCGTGAAGTTTAAAGTGTGCTACTTTAACTTAAAATGTCTCTGTTCAGTTTATAGTACGCAATAACAATCTGTGAACAAATACATTTCCTGGCTAAATGACTATAGCAAAAAGCCAGTTCAATAAATAAAAAATGAACTGTTACGTTGCAGGCACAGATAATTAGAAAATCTGTAAGACGCTGTAGTCCATGCAACCAGGATTTACAAGATTACTGCTCTTCCTTATGATACTGCTTGAAGCTTTTTCTAGCAGTCATTACAGGTATTCGGGCCTCGAATGTGAGGGCGAAAATCTACACAAGCTGCTAAGTTATACGAATGGTCGTAATTTACAAACGAGTTCATAAATGTGACTACTAGGAGACAACAACAAACCAAACAGACATCAATATCGTTAGCCTTTTAAAACAACGCCGAAACCTAGTTGCTGAGAATTCTTGTGGTGTTTATATTGATAGTGGAACATAGAACCACTGTACAAAGTACTTCTGCAGGTCTTTCCGCTATTTCTACAGTGACGCAGTCTCTGAATTTTCTGTCTTATGCTTCTACTCCCCCCATGAACCATGGATCTTGCCGTTGGTGGGGAGGCTTGCGTGCCTCAGCGATACAAATAGCCATACCGTCGGTGCAATCACAACGGAGGGATATCTGTAGAGAGGCCAGACAAACGTGTGGTTCCTGAAGAGGGCAGCAGCCATTTCAGTAGTTGCAGGGGCAACAGTATGGATGATTGACTGATCAGCCCTTGTAACACTAACCAAAACGGCCTTGCTGTGCTGGTACTGCGAACGGCTGAAAGCAAGGGGACACTACAGCCGTAATTTTTCCCGAGGGCATACAGCTTTACTGTATGGTTAAATGATGATGGCGTCCTCTTGGGTAAAATATTTCGGAGGTAACATAGTCCCCCATTCGGATCTCTGGTCGGGGACTACTCAGGAGGACGTTGTTATCAGGAGAAAGACAACTGGCGTTCTACGGGTGGGACCGTGGAATGTCAGATCCCTTAATCGGATTGGTAGGTTAGGAACTTTAAAAAGGGAAATGGATAGGTTAAAGTTAGATATAGTGAGAATTAGTGAAGTTCGGTGGCAGGAGGAAGAAGACTTCTGGTCAGGTGACTACAAGGCTATAAACACCAAATAGGGGTAATGCAGGAGAAGGTTTAATAATGAAAAGGAAAATAAGAATGCGGGTAAGTTACTATAAACAGCATAGTGAACGCATTATTGTGGCCAAGATAGATGCGAAGACCCCACGCCTACCACAGTAGTACAAGTTTATATGCCAACTAGCTCTGCAATGACAAAGAGATTGATCAAATGTATGATGAGATAAAAGAAATCATTCAGATAGTGAAGGGAGACGAAAATTTAATTGTCGTTGGTGACTGCAACTCGATAGTAGGAAAAGGAAGAGATGTAAATGCAGTAGTTGGGTATGGAATGGGATTAAGGAATGAAAGAGGAAGCCGCCTGGTAGAATTTTGTACAGAGCATAACTTAATCATAGCTAACACTTGATGCAAGAATCATAAAAGAAGGTTGTATACATGGAAGAAGCCTGGAGGAGATACTGGAAGGTCTCGGATAGATTATATAAAGGTAAGATAGAGATTTAGGAACCAGGTTTTAAATTGTAAGACATTTAAAGGGGCAGATGTGGTCTCAGACCACAATCTATTGGTTATGAGCTGTACATTAAAACTGAAGAAACTGCAAAAATGTGGGAATTTGAGGAGATGGGACCTGGATAAACTGAAAGAAACAGAGGTTCTAGAGAGCTTCAGGGAGAGCATTAGGGAACGATTGACAAGAATGGGGGAAAGCAATACAGTAGAAGAAGAATGGGTAGCTTTAAGAGATGAAATAGTGAAGGTAGCAGAGGATCAAGTAGATAGAAAAAGAGGGCTAATAGAAATCGTTTGGTAACAGAAGAGATACTGAATTTAATTGATGAGAGGAGAAAATATAAAAATGCAGTTAATGAAGCAGGCAAAAAGGAAGACAAACGTCTCAAAAATGAGATCGACAGGAAGTGCAAAATGACTAAGCAGGGATGGCTAGAGGAAAAATGTAAGGATGTAGAGCCGCATATCACTAGGGGTAAGATAGATACTGCCTACAGGAAAATTAAAGAGACCTATGGAGAAAAGAGAACTACTTGCATGAATATCAAGAGCTCAGATGGAAACCCAGTTCTAAGCGAAGAAGGGAAAGCACAAAGGTGGAAGAGGGTCTATACAATATTATACTAATGGAAGAGAATGTAAATGAAGATGAAACACGGGATATGATACTGCGTGAAGAGGTTGGCAGAGCACTGAAAGACCTAAGTCGAAACAAGGCTCCGGGAGTAGATAACATTCCATTAGAACTACTCACAGCCTTGGGAGAGCCACGCCTAACAAAACTCTACCATCTAGTGAGCAAGATGTATGAGATAGGCGAAATACCCTCAGACTTCAAGAAGAATATAATAATTCCAATCCCGAAGAAAGAAGGTGTTGACAGATGTGAAAATTACCGAACTATCAGTTTAATAAGGCACGGCTGCAAAATACGAACACGAATTCTTTACAGACGTATGGAAAAACTGGTAGAAGCCGACCTCGGGGAAGATAAGTTTGGATTCCGTAGAAATGTTGGAACACGTGAGGCAATACTGACCCTACAACTTATCTTAGAAGAAAGATTAAGGAAAGGCAAACCGACATTTCTAGCATCTGTAGACTTAGAGAAAGCTTTTGACAATGTTGACTGGAATACTCTCTTTCAAATTCTGAAGGTGGCAGGGGTAAAATACAGGGAGCGAAAGGCTATTTACAATTTGTACAGAAACCAGATGGCAGTTATAAGAGTCGAGGGGCATGAAAGGGAAGCAGCGGTTGAGAAGGGAGTGAGACAGTGTTATAGCCTGTCCCCGATGTTATTCAATATGTATATTGAGCAAGCAACAAAAGAAAAATTCGGAGTAGATATTAAAATCCATGGAGAAATAATAAAAACTTTGAGGTTTGCCGATGACATTGTAATTCTGTCAGTTGAACGGAATGGATAGTGTTTTGAAAGGAGGATATAAGATGAACATCAACAAAAGCAAAACGAGGATAATGGAATGTAGTCGAATTAAGTCGGGTGACGCTGAGGGAATTAGATGAGGAAATGAGACACTTAAAGTAGTAAAGGAGTTTTGCTATTTGGGGAGCAAAATAACTGATGATGGTCGAAGTAGAGAGGATATAAAATGTAGACTGGCAATGGCAAGGAAAGCGTTTCTGAAGAAAAGAAATTCGTTAACATCGGGTATAGATTTAAGTGTCAGGAAGTCGTTTCTGAAAGTATTTGTATGGAGTGTAGCCATGTATAGAAGTGAAACATAGACGATAAACAGTTTGGACAAGTAGACAATATAAGCTTTCGAAATGTGGTGCTACAAAAGAATGCTGAAGATTAGACGGGTAGATCACATAACTAATGAGGAGTTATTGAATAGATTTGGGGAGAAGAGGAGTTTGTGGCACAAATTTAGTATTGGAGTGCAGCGTGGAGGGTAAAAATCGTAGAGGGAGACCAAGAGATGAATACACTAAGCAGATTCAGAAAGATGTAAGTTGCAGTAAGTACGGGGGGATGAAGCAGCTTGCACAGGATAGAGTAGCATGGAGAGCTGCATCAAACTAGTGTCTTGACTGAAGACTACAACAACAACAATATGCTTCTACCGCTGTTGACTCTTCAACTATTGTCACCATTAAGTTAACTTTGTGTCTGTGGTCCATTAATACCGTGCAAGGGTTTTAGTTCCTCATCGCCACTTATGTATTACAGCTTCTCAGTAACTGGGCAGGTCACTAACATGAATTGCGTATCGCGCGGAAACAAAGAGCGAGGCTAAGTCGCTAGCCAAAAGCGCAGTGCAAACCGTACGTTACGTCTACAATTAACGTGAGGCCTAATATCACTACCGATGGACTAAAGCCAATATCGTCATTCACGATAACATTCTATCCACCAGAGTTCAGAGTAAAAGTTCAGATCCAAAAAACGAAGTATTTGAGACCTGCACGATTAGTCTCGAACTTTTTCATTGGTATGAGAGTGATGATCAACCAAATCCAATAGGAGACGATACAACAAAGGCGTTACGCATCGCTGAGGGCCGTCCTTACTGCATTCAGAAAGCTGACGTTCCAGAACGAATCAAAACACACTCCTCCTTCAAAGAGGCGTACATCTCGTGTAATGGCCAAATGGACAAAATTAAAGAAATTTGACCCTATAAAGAGCAGACTGGTAGTTTTTCATCCCACGTAGCACTGACGAGTGGCGTTGGAAGGATGAAGTGTGAAAAACATCAGAATATTAAATTAACTCCGCCACTCACCCAGCTGGTGACTAACGAAGTACAAATGTAGATGAAGATCACTGCTCAACACTCAGAAACTTCCAATCTCTTTATGTATTCAGTACTCAATAAAGTACGATGTCTCCAGATACCATATGGTGGTCACCCATGTCTACGTGGTTTTGTTTTGAACGACGTAGAATGCCAGTAATATTTCGTCGCCATAGAAATTATTGGAAAATGTCGCCCAAATGTTGCCACTCGGTGAGTGTTCTGTGATATTTATAGAACACCCATGGTAATCAACGACAACTGTACTGCTGGAGCCTTCTGATCACTTATTTGTGTTGTGTAAAACAGGCCAACATTGTGGTTCGTCTGGGATGTGAAAGTTTGCTTATGCTGGCGCGAGATGACGAAGCAGCAGTGCCAGAGTGCGGGCCAGTTGACCCACACTTACCATTTATGGCCTGTCGAACCTACTTTGAACATACGGACCGAGTGAAGTGGCGCAATGGTTAGCACACTTGACTCGCATTCCGGAGGACGACGGTTCAAACCCGCGTTTGGTCATTCTGATTTAGGTTTTCCGTGATGTCCGTAATTCGCTTCAGGCAAAAGCCGGGATGGTTCCTGTTACGTCTGCCACAGACGGCCCCTGTCAGACAGACTACACTCAAGACATTCCTGTGTACCATATAACATACTCAAGCAGTTGCAGGCGCAACCAAGAGGAAAACAATTTTTCAAACCAAACAAGACTTGCTAGAGACTAATGCGAACCTTTTTCTGCAGAGGTCGCCTCACAGATACAGGGAAAGTTGGAGTACTCGGCCGGCCTCCGCCGGCTTTATAAGGCCAGCGCAACAGGAGCACAGCCAGTTCCTCGCCGAGGTAGGACCAGCTCCGACGGACCTCACCGACGCTCTTGATGAATGGTCGTCTACAAGTTATTTGTTTTTGTGTGTAGATAGTGATTGTTCGAGAAGTGTAGTTCAGTTTCAATAAACGACATCATACTGAGTGTTCTACAATACTGAGTATTCTCCAGTTCCTTTGAAAGGGAACGGCCGACATCCTTCCCTAATCCGATGGGACCGATGGCCACGCCGTTTTGTCCCCTCCCCCCAAATAAATCAACCAACCAACATACAGTGACGGTTAGATATAGATGATATAGCTTGGCTTAATCTAGTTTCGCAGGCCGTACAACAAGTGCATGCGCCCATGTGGTAGGATTAGCGACTTCGACTAGTAATCAAAATATCGTGGGTTCCGCAATCTAACCTCATTCCTTTTAGAATAAAAATCATCAAAAATGCCGGTAGAAGACTCGCGGCACAAGAAGCCACCCTCGTTCTGCCACCGGCCTCGTCAAAGAAGGCAGAGCAGCGGACACCCTTTCAGGGCACTCTCTTTCCGTCGGAGTGGGAAACTGCCTCTAAAAGGAGGAAGAACTAGCACTGATCAACGGCAAGAGGACGCAGAACGCGTTAGACACCACTGCTTAAATACATACGATGTGTATCCACAGACACGTGGCCCGTACTTCAACAAAGTGTCCTGATGATCGCTCCATTGGCAAAGGGCTCTGGGCTAGTCCAGCATTCGGATTTCCAGTCAAGGGAGGTGAAACCATCAGTAATAGTTTATACAACCAACGAAAGGATAACGTTCTACGAGCCAGGGCGTGGATTGTCAGAAGTATGAACGTGGTACGGAAGCTAGAAAATATGAAAAGGGAAATGCTAAGGATCAGTCTAGATGTAGTGGGAAACAGTGAACTGGAAAGAAGTCCAGGATTCGTGGTCAGGTGAGTATAGGGTAATATCAAAGGCAGCAGAAAATAGTATAACGGGAGTATGAATCTTTATGAATCGGAAGGTAGGTCAGAGTTGCCGTGAGCACTTCAGTGATAGGGTTGTTCTTATCGGAATCGTCAGCAAACCAAAAAGGTCAACGGTAGGTCAAGTATATATGTCGATGTTGCAAGCAGAAGATAATGAGCTGGAGAAACTAAATGAGGATTTTAAATGGATAATTCAGCTTGCGAAGGAAGATGAAAGTCTAATAGTCACTTGGGATTGAAAGGTGGAAGAATGGAAGAAAGTGTTACGGGAGACTTTGGGCTTTGTAGTAGGAATGAGAAAGGAGAAAGACAAGCTGAATTCGGCAATAAATTTCAGTTAACAGCGAATACTCTGTTCAAGAATCACAAGACGTCGAGGTATACTTTGAAAATAACGAAAGATACTGGCATATTCCAGTTACAATACGGTATGGTTAGGTAGAGATCCAAAATCACGTACTGGATTGTAAAGCGAACCGGCGAGCAAATATCGACTCGTATCACAATTTAAAAGTGAGGAGGGTGAAGTTTAAGGGACTTATCAATGCACAAACGAATGAGATATGGAAGTTCTAAGGAATGAAGAGATACGCTTGACGTTCTCTCAGCTTATACATACCGATATAATGAATAGCTCAGTAGACAGTTCACTTTAAGAGCAATGGTCATCACTAAAATGAGCAGTCATACAAGTTTGAAAGAGAAACACAGTTTCAAGAAACGTAACTGCGAAGAAACAGTGGCTACAGAAGAAATACTTCAGTAGGTTGACGAAAGAAAAGAATATAACAATTTTCAGGAAAATTCTGAAATAATGAAATAGAAGTCACTTCGGAGCGAAATAAATAGGAAGTGCGGAGAAGCTAAGGAGAAATGGCAACATGAAAAATGTGAAGAAATCGAAAAAGAAATGATAATAAGAACTGACTCAGCATACCGAAAAGTCAAAACAACCTTTGGTGAAAATAAAATCAATAGCGGTAATATTACGAGTTCAATGGGACTTCCACTGTTAAATTAAGAGGAAAGGGTGGATAGGTGTGAGAAGTACAGTGAAGGCATCTTTAAGGGGGAGCAGATATCTGATTAGTGATGGAAGAAGAAACAAGAGTAGATGAGGGAGAGATAGGAGAGTCAGTATAGAATCAGAATTTACAAGCCCTTTGGACGGCTAAAGATCGAATAAGGTAGAAGGGATAGATAACATTCCATCCAAATTTGCCGGCCGAGGTGGTCGAGCGGTTCTAGGCGCTACAGTTTGGAACCGCGCGACCGCTACGGTCGTAGGTTCGAATCTTGCCTCGGGCATGGATGTGTGTGATGTCCTTAAGTTAGTTAGGTTTAAGTAGTTCTATGTTCTAGGGGACTGATGACCTCAGTAGTTAAGTCCCATAGTGCTCAGAGCCATTTGAACCATCCAAATTTCTAAAATCGTTGGGGTAAGTGGCAACAATACGACTATTCACGTTGGTGCGTAAAATGTGCACTGACCAGCCAGAACATTTTGACCACCGACTTACTATGGATATAAATCCGTCGAGGTGATTGCAGCGTCACCTGGCGAGGAATGACTGCTATCCAGACACACGCACGGACGCACGGAGTGGCCGCACAGTTTGACGCGCCATGTCCCGGATTGCGAGGCTCCTCCCGCAGCAGGTTCGAGTCTTCCCTGGGACAAGGGTGTGTGTGTTGTTCTTAGCATAAGTTAGTTTAAGTAATGTGTAAGTCTACAAGGCGGCGGTGGCTCCATTACGCTCTGGGGAACATTCACGTGGGTACCCATGTGTCCAGTGGAGCTCATGGCAAGGCACCATAACGACCAAGGGTATCGTACACTGTGTAAGTAGGCTGTTTATGTTTTCTTATTGGCAACGTTACATAGCGCTCTGTATGAAAATCATTGGGTGTGCTGTGTGCAGTCTGTGGCTAGTTTGCATTGTTGTCTGCCATTGTAGTGTTGGGCAGCGGCAGCTGGATGTGAACAGCGCATAGCGTTGCGCAGTTGGAGGTGAGCCGCCAGCAGTGGTGGATGTGGAGAGGGAGATGGCGGAGTTTTGAAAATTGTAAGACTGGATGTCAATTATGACTATTAAGGTAAATACATTGTTTGTTCTCTATCAAAATCTTTCATTTGCTAACTATGCCTCTCAGTAGTTAGTGCCTTCAGTAGTTTGAATTTTTTATATAGCTGGCAGTAGTGGGGCTCGCTGTATTGCAGTAGTTCGAGTAACGAAGATTTTTGTGAGGTAAGATATTTGTGAAAGGTATAGGTGAATGTTATAGTCAGGGCCATTTTTTTGTCGGGATTTTTGAAAGTCAGATTGCGTTGCGCTAAAAAATATTGTGTGTCAGGTTAAGCACAGTCCTGTATAATTGTTCAATGGGGACGTTTCATATGTCGACACTTAGCCGAGGATACCTCACTGGAATCTTCTGATTTTTTTCTTGTAGTTTGTGTAATTAGTGCAGCTATTGTTTATTGCTAGCGCGTAATTATAGAGAGAATTTCCTTTGTAGTTGCAGTCTTTCATTGTTGTACAGTAAAACAGGTGTGGCACGCATGTAGATTTGCACAAAGTATTTCGCAGCTGCAATTAACTAGATATTATTTTCAGTACTATGTTAATGTGTTCTCTTATTTTTGCTCTTCAAATTGTTCTTTTCTGTGTTGTCGTGTGAAATATTGTGACAATTGTGACGTGTGAAAAACGTAATCCTAGGCTCCAAAGTAAACTGAGAAATGACAGTGAAGACGAAAGCAGTGTGTTAGCGCCACCGTGTAATGAATTAACTAATGCTCAAAATAGTAATTTGGTAATTGCGCATAGGGAAATGGAGCGGGTTGCAAATAATGGTGTACACAGTGAAACGATTAGTGAACAGGGAAGCATTATCGATCGATCGGTCGGCAACAACTCGCCTCAGGAATCCGAAATGACAGGAAACAATCTCGCAAATACTATAGATTCAGGTTTTGGGTCCTCACCGTTTTCTCAAATAAGTCAAGACACATTTTCTGCTTGTCAAAATTTGAATGTTGCCGGTGCAAAGGCACTGCCGAAAAGCATAGAGGAACAGATTCCAGACACTAATACATTATTATTGCAATTAATGCAACAAATGAAACAAAATCAGAGACAAACA
Source organism: Schistocerca serialis cubense (assembly GCF_023864345.2). NCBI lineage: Eukaryota > Metazoa > Arthropoda > Insecta > Orthoptera > Acrididae > Schistocerca > Schistocerca serialis. The sequence goes on along the minus strand of NC_064641.1, from coordinate 350,311,824 downwards.
CAGCAACAGTTAGACACAATGCAACAAAATCAGAGTCAAACACAGCAAAAGCTACAAAAGTTAGACACAATGGAACAAAATCTTCAAAAGTTAGACACAATGGAACAAAATCTTCATAAGTTAGACACAATGGAACAACACCAGAGACAAACACAGCAACAGTTAGACACAATGGAACAAAATCTTCAAAAGGTGGACACCACACTTGAACAAACACGTGAAGATTTAACTACTGATTACATACAATCGAATCGAAATGTCAAAAAGTCTGTAATGACGTAAAAACACAAATTTGTGAGCATTTTCAACCTATTTTTTCGCGGCATGAAAATGCATTACAGAATCACGAAGCAGCCATAAAAGAACTGCGAACTATTGTTCATGAAAATCATGAGATCTTGCAAGCTAAAATTGACTCAGTTGCATCTACCGATTTGGTTACGCAACTTGCAAAACTCAGGAAAACCTAAAGGACACAGTAGATACTCTGAAAATTGGTTCAGAAAGACACATGGAGGAAATTAGTTCATTATCAGAGAAAGTAGTTGAACTTTCGGATCAGCTAAATAATTTATCTACGAAGGTAGATGATAATCTGAATGACACAAAACCGGTAGTCTTTAATGACACAGAAGAGTGCGAACAAATTAGAAAATTCAAACAAAATAAAAATCAAATCAATATACAGTACAAAAGGGAAATCCGGGAAGTACAAGATCAGCTGACACAGGTAATACAAGAATTACGTATTTCAGAGGACACTCGCCCCCCAATACGGGAAGAGGGACATAGAAATACAGAACAGCCACAAAATAATAACACAGGGCTTTTCGGAAATTATGAAAGAAATTGGCAAGGTGCACCGAATTTTGAGATGGAACCGCCGACACGACGTAACAATGACCGATATGTTACTCGCCGACACGATGATTTTGACTATAAGCTGTTCATTACTACACGTAAATTCAAAACGTTTAAGAATTCTGCCAACGACATTCATCCACAAGCGTGGCTCCATCAATTCTCTCATTGTTTTCCTCGCAACTGGTCATTGGAGCACATGTTAGAATTTATGTGTGGCTACTTGGAGAATGAACCAGCTGTAAGAATGCGATCGGTCATTCACGATTGTCACAGTGAAGGAGAATTTTACCATGCCTTCCTCTCAGCATATTGGTCTCAAGCTACACAAGACCGAGTAAAACATAGCATCATGATGATGAAACACTTTGAACAATCTGAATTTTCCAGTCTTGTCAAATACTTTGAAGACATGTTGCATAAGAATCAGTATCTTTCAAACCCATACAGCCCCTCAGAACTCATCCGCATTTGCTTAATCAAATTACCTGAACATTTACGACATATTATTTTGGCAAGACGTTGCAAAGACGACATTGAAGCTTTTCAGGGACTCTTACAAGAATTAGAAATTGACACTGACAATCGCGGAACGTGGAAACAGGAACACAACAATTACAGGTCATATCCGTCGCAATTCCACGATGAAAGAAATAATAACTGGACGTGACAAGGCTATTCTCACAACACAAATCGTGACCAAAACAGACACCACCCGTATGACAACCGTTGGCAGAGTAGTAATAATTACAGGGAAAGATCACCTCTCTACGGTAATGACTATCACAGAGACAATGAGAGAAACAGACAATATAGGAACCAAAATAAATATTATCAGGGGAGACAGAATAACTTCAGACGCAACAGTTCAGTGCACAGTTACGATTCTGGGAGAAATTCTCCACCACATGACCGACAGACAAGAAACTACAGGAATTACCGACATGACGACGGACGATATAACCATAACGACAGACCTGAATTTCATCAGAACTGGCGGGATTTAAACAGGGCTGGGCCCTCTGGGCAAGGTGAATTTGTAGAAGTTAGACCTCCAAATCCCAATAACGACGCGCGCCAACAAAGAGACAGACAATGACTTGCTCCGCAGGCAGCCACGTGCGCCGGCTGGCTCAGAGAAAAATAAAATAGATGCTAACCTTGAGAAAAATTCCAGTATTCTTTACCAACATATACCACACAATGATTCCGTCGAAGCTGGAGCTCTGCATAGTCGTAAGAGTAAAGGTTTACACCACATTTCACATGTAAAACGGTTTATTGAAAAATAATCTGCTTTTTAACTTTGTCTTTGCCATATAACTTTTCACTTTACGTTACTAGTAGGCTTTGTCAGACTTAGAATCTGTTAATATGCAACAATGTTTGAAGTTAAATATCCAATCAAGAACCAAGAGAACTTATTTAAACAGAAATTACGAATGCATTGTTATAGTGAACAGACGTCACAGTGTCATTGTGTGTGTACATTCTTGCGTGTTAGTTGCACGATTACGTAACGACTATAAGGCTTACATACTTAGAACATTTACCAGTACTGCTAATGAGAATTTAATGCAACATTTTGGTTTACTTGAAAATACATTCTGGATTTAAAGTACTTTCTGTGAAATACCAGATGACACAGTGGTTAGTTTATGTGACTGCTACACGATTTTATCACGACGCTACTAATAAGTGACAATTTACAATGTTGCTTTTACGGTGTATGTGTTTTATATCTGCACAGTTTTTCTGAATTCTTCTGTAAAGTAAAACATGTTTTAGTAGTAACTTTTGTGCTATAGCTACAAGGAGACAGCCTTTTCCGTAGGACAACAATACGTTACACCACAGTACTTTCCTCATCACGGCAATAAGCGTAATAACTAAGATATCTATACGCAAAGCATTTCACTTTTGTGTATTATGAGGTAAGTACATTGGCTTCTGCAGAACTTAGCTTTCGGAGGACGATAACTACGACACTTCCACAGAGATTATCTTACAGCAAGACGCATATTTAGCGCTACAGGACACATATTTGAGTGATTAATTTTGTATTAAAATCATTTATTTTTAAAGATATTTGAAGTACAATGATACAAAGGTTTTCCGTGATACATTTCATTCCATTGCTGTAATCTGTAACACCTGAGGGTATAATTACATTAATCCTCAGGAGGGTACACACTTACTTTGTGTACCATGTGTTTGGCAAGCACAAGGAGCCCTAGCTAATATGGTATTTGCTTATACAACTTTACACATCGGTACCATATTTCTCTAACACAGAATTACACAGCTATCTGATCATTTAACAGAGAAAGAAACTTTTTTTACTACATCAGTGACAGATGTTTACGTAATTACACAGTTGGATAAATTCACACTTATGAAATTTTATTTTGTCTGTACTTTGTGAAATGCTCATATTTTTCCGGAACCATTGTGATACTATGAGAGCTTTGAATGAGGTATTTGGTATGGGATCATGATTTTTAAAGTACGTTTGAGGTAGATGAAACTTTTGACATGAGCAGATAATTTTTTTTAGGTTTTGAAATTATTGGAGGAAGCTACGACGATTTTGAGAGTTGACTGAGGTGTTATGATGTTATTATTACGATGACTATGTGTGTTATGCTGTTGCGGTATGTTTATGATCAGTAAGCTGATGCTATATGAGTTATTTGATTATGCTACGTATCTGTTATGATGAAATATTGAAGAAGTGTCGACGAATAAGGTAAGGAATAATGATTAGTGGTTAGGGACTCTGGTTTGTGAAAAAGGTTGTTGGAAACCAAGAATCGTACTTTAAGAGTTATGAAATGCATGTAAATGCGTGAATGTATTACAATGCCAACGAGAATTTTTTGGACACTGTTATATCAATAGGATTTTGTTTCTACAGATTTGTAACGCAAATTCTTGCCCTGTGAAATATTTTTATATGAGACTGCCACTGTAGCAGAAACTGCTGTCGTAAATATTTCCGTAAGAAAGTTAAGTGACCACCTGCACGTAATGCGTCGTGGGCACCCAGCTGTGTCAGACGCCTGGAGAAAAAGCCATTAGTGCGTGCCTTTTCAGAGGCACAGGTAGAAAAAAAAAAGGGAGGCCATTATCCTCGCTATTGACATTCCTCTGTAGAAAGCACCGCAAATACGACACGCTCATTACTTGGAAAGATACTTACATCTGCACACCTGATTATGACAAGCGTCTTTGTCGAGAAGTGAGAGAATTTTTACTGCCTTATGAAATGCCATATGGCTAATGAATGATGTTTCATGCCGTCCTTTGTACATATTTGCTCATTTTCTTTAATATCTAGTTTCTAGCTGCACTGCAGCATTGGTTAAAATAAAATTTAATATATGTACTAATATAGTTATTTCATGCCTACAGATCCAGCCAATAAGAAATTTATGATCTACTTCCAAGAAAACTAGGGCACATAAATAGACATTTCCCTTCACAGGAATTGCATAAATAATTTCTTTACAATTTGGTAACTTATCTGCTAGTGCAAGTTCTCGTGATGCCTCACTCTAGTCTTAAGATGTGACATAGGTATTAGACATGGCCATTTTTAGTGTAATATTTTTTCTGCTTGAGCTATGTCATGTTTAGATTTAATTTATTGCTTTTGCTTCTGCTGTTTGCCAGGCATAGTGCTACTAAATTTCGCTTTGCATTACTCTGTTAAGCCAGTTTTACTACTGATTTATTTTTCTTGTTTGCTGCTCATTGCATAATATTAGTTGTAATATTGCTGCTTGCTTGGCCAATTTGAATATTTTGTCATTGCTGTTTGTGTTAACTGTTTTGTGTTGCTGCATTGCCTCGTTCCTTAGTTTAGCATCTGAGCTTAGTAGATTTAAGTTAGCTTAAAATGGTGTAGGCTATATAAGAGAATGAGTTATGACGAATTGGAAGAAATGCATTGAGAAGCTGTAAGAAAATGGGTTGGCCAAAAAAGTAGTTTACAGTGGGGAAAAACTATTTTTGAAAGAGGATATGAGCAAAAAAGTAGGGTTTAGGGACAAAAGGTTTACGTAGGATTTTCTTGGAAATAAATGATGAGGTAAGATAATGGAAAATAAATAATGAGGTAAGAAATATGTGAACATATAAATACAGAAAGCATGCTTGGATAGGATTTTTTTGGTGGAAACAAATGTTGAAATAAGACGAAAGATCTATGGAATGAAGTTTTGGGTTGGACTGCAGTACCAAATGTTACACTGAAAACAAACCCTGTCCTTTCCATTGTGTTATCCCCCTATGTGTTTGTGTACTCTTGTATATTTCTGTTTTTCCTGTCTTTATGTGTTTAGCTAATAAGAGTTATGTTGTAGAATTTTTCTAATAATATGTTATTTTCTTTGTAAAGATTTTTAGACATTATTTATTCTGTTTTGTTTTAATGCTCACATGTGAAGTTGATGTTTCGAAAGTTATTCAGAACTTTTATGTATGTACTTATGTCATAGTTCCTGTAACACTGATGTATATGTTATTTCGATTCTTTTGTAAAGTTTGTTATTACAAATGTTATCTGTATTGTTATGTTCTTTAATGATGTATTTTGTACCTTTGTTATTGTATTCTTATGTTATAAAATTGTAATTGACACCAGTTCATCAAATTAAGTAACTTGTAAGTTACATTTCACTGCACACGTTTCTGTTGGTCATAGTATATAGACAATATGTGAGAAGTAGGGACTGATAGTGTTTGCACATGTGTTAATAATTTAGCAAGGGACTGGATAACAGCATTGCTGGTTCTAAGGACAATTCCAAAATCTTTGTGAGTGCACAAGTGGTGGTTATGGACTTGCTGCATTATCTGCAAGACTCTTCAATGGTGATTGTGCACCTGCACAGTCACAACAGATGGCTGCTGGCCATCTCTAGAAGGACTACAGTGGGTCTGCATCTTTGATGACCCACCAATACCATTATTTCTACAAGGACTACAGTGGGTCTGCACCTCTGGTGGCCCACCAATACCATAATCTCTACCAGCACTACTGTGGGTCTGCTCTGTGATGACCTACTTACCAATATTCTTCAAAACTTCGACTGACTCTGCTGTGGGTTTGCTCTGTTGTGGCCCATTACCTGTTGGCATGTCAAGAGTCAGCACTGTCTTTCCGTTGGAAGGACAACACTACTTCTTCAAGACAGCATGGAAATCCACTACTTCTGTGTGCATTTTCTTTTACTGCTCCGACTTTGAGAAAAACACTGCTATTTTACTGTGATGAAAGATCAGGACTGTCTTTATGGACTGTGAGAAAATTTTAGCTTTTGACCAACATTGTATCAATAAGTGTGTGCATTTGATGTCTTTGTTATTGTAATTATGGAAAATTTTATCAAATCATTATTAGCCACTGCCCAAAACAATTTGTAAAATTTTTTGTGGGGAGCATGGGGGCTATGTAAGTAGGCTGTTTATGTTTTCTTATTGGCAACGTTACATAGCGCTCTGTATGAAAATCACTGGGTGTGCTGTGTGCAGTCTATGGCTAATTTGCATTGTTGTCTGTCATTGTAGTGTTGGGCAGCGGCAGCTGGATGTGAACAGCGCATAGCGTTGCGCAGTTGGAGGTGAGCCGCCAGCAGTGGTGGATGTGGAGAGAGAGATGGCGGAGTTTTGCAATTTGTAAGACTGGATGTCAATTATGACTATTAAGGTAAATACATTGTTTGTTCTCTATCAAAATCTTTCATTTGCTAACTATGCCTCTCAGTAGTTAGTGCCTTCAGTAGTTTGAATCTTTTATTTAGCTGGCAGTAGTGGCGCTCGCTGTATTGCAGTAGTTCGAGTAACGAAGATTTTTGTGAGGTAAGTGATTTGTGAAAGGTATAGGTGAATGTTATAGTCAGGGCCATTTTTTTGTAGGGATTTTTGAAAGTCAGATTGCGTTGCGCTAAAAAATATTGTGTCAGTTTAAGCACAGTCGTATATAAATTTGTAAAAAGGGAACGTTTCAACTGGTTGCAGACCAAGTACACCCCTTCATGTTTCCCGACAGTAGTAGCTTTTTTCAAATAGATAATGCGCCATGTCACACGGCCAAGAGTGTGATGGAGTGGCTTAAGGAACATACTGGCGAGTTTCGATTCATGTGCTGGCCACTCAACTCGTTGGACCTGTATACGCAAAGAAATGCGATACTAAAGTACTCAGGAATGACGAGATACGCTTGAATTTCTCTAAGGCTATAGATACATTAATAAAAAATAGCTCAGTTGGCAGTACAAAAATGGTTCAAATGGCTCTGAGCACTATGGGACT